>NC_057812.1:145836428-145935108 GCF_018294505.1 Triticum aestivum
GGCGTAGGGTCCAAGTCTCCTAGGTCATATTCGGTGAGAAAATCACGTTCCCGAAGGTTTTATTCCGTTTGGACTCCGTTTGATATTCCGTTTCTTCGAAACACTGAAATAGGCAAAAAAACAGCAATTCTGGGCTGGGCCTCCAGTTAATAGGTTAGTCCCAAAAATAATATAAAAGTGGAAAATAAAGCCCAATATAATCCAAAACAGTAGATAATATAGCATGGAGCAATCAAAAATTATAGATATGTTGGAGACGTATCAGGCATCCCCAAGCTTAATTCCTGCTCGTCCTCGAGTAGGTAAATGATAAAAAGAGAATTTTTGATGCGGAGTGCTACTTGGCATAATTTCAATGCAAATATTCTTAATTGTGGTATGAATATTCAGATTCGAAAGATTCAAGACAAAAGTTCATGTTGACATAAAAACAATAATACTTCAAGCATACTAATAAAGCAATTATGTCTTCTCAAAATAACATGGCTAAAGAAAGTTATCCCTACAAAATCATATAGGCTGGTGCTCTATTTTCACCACACAAAGTATTTAAATCATGCACAACCCTAATGACAAGCCAAGCAATTGTTTCATACTTTAACATTTTCAAAACTTTTTCAATCTTCACGCAATACATGAGCGTGAGTCATGGACATAGCACTATATATGGAATAGAATGGTGGTTGTGGAGAAGACAAAAGGGGAGAAGATAGTCTCACATCAACTAGGCGTATGAACGGGCTATGGAGATGCCCATCAATAGATATCAATGTGAGTGAGTAGGGATTGCCATGCAACGGATGCACTAGAGCTATAAGTATATGAAAGCTCATCAAAAGAAACTAAGTGGGTGTGCATCCAACTTGCTTGCTCACGAAGACCTAGGGAAATTTGAGGAAGCCCATCATTGGAATATACAAGCCAAGTTCTATAATGAAAAATTCCCGCTAGTATATGAAAGTGACAAAATGAGAGACTCTCTATAAGATCATGGTGCTACTTTGAAGCACAAGTGTGGTAAAAGGATAGTAACATTGTCCCTTCTCTCTTTTTCTCTCATTTTTTTATTTGGGCCTTTTTTATGGCCTCTTTTTTTATTTTATTTTATTTTTCGTCCGGAGCCTCATCCCGACTTATGGGGGAATCATAGTCTCCATCATCCTTTCCTCACTTGGGAAAATGCTCTAAAAATTGATGATCATCACACTTTTATTTTTCTAACAACTCAACAATTACAACTCGATACTTAGAACAAATATGACTCTATATGAATGCCTCCGGCAGTGTACCGGGATATGCAATGAATCAAGAGTGACATGTATGAAAGAATTATGAACGGTGGCTTTGCCATGAATACGATGTCAACTACATGATCATGCTAGCAATATGACAATGATGGAGCACGTCATAATAAACGGAACGGTGGAAAGTTGCATGGCAATATATCTCGGAATGGCTATGGAAATGCCATGATAGGTAGGTATGGTGGCTGTTTTGAGGAAGGTATATGGTGGGTGTATGATACCGGCGAAAAGTGCGCGGTATTAGAGAGGCTAGCAATGGTGGAAGGATGGGAAAAAGTGCGTATAATCCATGGACTCAACATTAGTCATAGAGAACTCATATACTTATTGCAAAAATCTAGAAGTTATCAAAGCAAAGTATTACGCGCATGCTCCTAGGGGGACAGATTGGTAGGAAAAGACCATCGCTCGTCCCCGACCGCCACTCATAAGGAAGACAATCAATAAATAAATCATGCTCCGACTTCATCACATAACGGTTCACCATACGTGCATGCTACGGGAATCACAAACTTTAACACAAGAATTTCTCAAATTCACAAATACTCAACTGGCATGACTCTAATATCACCATCTTCATATCTCAAAACAATTATCATGCATCAATCTTTTCTTAGTATTCAACGTACTAAAAAGAAGTTTCACAAATCTTGAATACCAAGCATATTATTATTAAGCAAATTACCATGCTATTAAGACTCTCAAGATAATCTAAGTGAAGCATGAGAGATCAATAGTCTCTTTAAAACAAACCACCACCGTGCTCTAAAAGATCTAAGTGAAGCACATAGAGCAAAATTATAACGCTCGAAAGATATAAGTGAAGCACATAGAGCAAAACTACATAGCTCAAAAGACCAAGAATTCTACCAAAATTAGACAACCTAGACAATTTGTTTATTGATCAGCAGAAATTGGAATCAGTATTTTATCACGTTCTGGTGATTTTTAAGAATTCGGGCACTGAGCACAAAGTTTCTGGAAATTACAGCAAGATCAAATAACTATCATCCAAGAAGATCCAATAGGTCTAACTTGGCACAAACACTAATTAAAACACGAAAGCACATCCAAACTGAAGGTAGATGGATTATTTATTCCCTAACAGAAGAAAAACACAAAAAACTAAAAATAAAATTGGGTTGCCTCCCAACAAGCGCTATCGTTTAACGCCCCTAGCTAGGCATAAAAGCGAGGATAGATCTAGGTATTGCCATCTTTGGTAGGCAATCCATAAGTGGCTCTCATGATAGTTTCATATGGAAATTTTATTTTCTTTCTAGGAAAGTGTTCCATGCCCTTTTTTAATGGAAATTGGAATCTAATATTCCCTTCCTTCCTATCAATAATCGCACCAACTGTTCTAAGGAAAGGTCTACCAAGAATAATAGGGCAAGAAGGATTGCAATCTATATCAAGAACGATGAAATCTACGGGCACATAATTCCTATTTGCAACAATAAGAACATCTTTAATCCTTCCCATAGGTTTCTTAATAGTGGAATCCGCAAGATGCAAGTTTAGAGAGCAATCATCAAAATCACGGAAATCTAGCAAATCACACAAAGTTTTGGGGATAGTGGAGACACTAGCACCCAAATCACACAAAGCATAAAACTCGTGATCTTTAATTTTAGTTTTAGTAGTAGGTTCCCACTCATCATAGAGTTTTCTAGGGATAGAGACATTCAACTCAAGTTTTTCTTCATAAGATTGCATCACGGCGTCAACAATATGTTCGGTAAAGGCTTTCTTTTGACTATAAGCATGAGGAGAATTTAGCACGGATTGCAACAAGGAAATACAATCAATTAAAGAGCAACTTTCATAATTAAATTCCTTGAATTCCAATATAGTGGGTTTAGCAACATCTAGGGTTTTATTTCTTTCAATCCCACTTTCATCAATTTCATCATAGAGATCTAAATACTCTGAATTTTTGGAACGCCTTCTAGGTAAAGGAAGATCATATTCAGTTTCATCAAGATTCATATTGCAAAACAAAGATTTGATAGGGGACACATCAATAACTTTTAGATCTTCATCTTGATTTTCATAGGAATTGGAAGAACACGCTTTAATAAAGGCATCTTTCGTAGCACGCATCCTAGCGGTTCTTTCCTTGCACTCATCAATGGAAATTCTCATAGCTTTGAGAGACTCATTGATATCATGCTTAGGAGGAATAGATCTAAGCTTTAAAGAATCAACCTCAAGAGAAACTCTATCAACGTTCCTAGCCAAATCATCAACTTTAAGAAATTTCTCTTCAAGGAAAGCATTAAAATTCTTTTGTGAATTCATAAACTCTTTGACACTACTCTCAAATTCAGAGGGCATCTTATTAAAATTTCCATAAGAATTGTTGTAGGAATTTCCATAATTAGAAGGATTACTAGGATAAGGCCTAGGATTAAAATTCCCTCTATATGCGTTGTTACCAAAATTATTCCTACCAACAAAATTCACATCCATAGATTCATTATTATTTTCAATCAAAGTAGACAAAGGCATATCATTAGGATCAGAAGAAACACTTTTAGTAGCAAATAATTTCATAAGTTCATCCATCTTTCCACTCAAAACATTAATTTCTTTTATCGCATGCACTTTTTTATTAGAAGATCTTTCAGTATGCCATTGGGAATAATTAACCATAATATTATCTAGGAGTTTAGTAGCATCTCCTAAAGTGATTTCCATAAAAGTGCCTCCCGCGGCCTAATCTAAAAGATTTCTAGAAGCAAAATTCAATCCGGCATAAAAATTTTGTATAATCATCCACAAATTCAAACCATGAGTAGGGCAATTACGTATCATTAATTTCATTCTCTCCTAAGCTTGTGCAACATGTTCATGATCAAGTTGCTTAAAATTCATAATGTCGTTTCTAAGAGAGATGATCTTAGCGGGAGGAAAATACTTAGAGATAAAAGCATCTTTGCACTTGTTCCAAGAATCAATACTATTTTTAGGCAAAGACGAAAACCAAGCTTTAGCACGAACTCTAAGCGAAAAAGGAAATAGCTTCAATTTAACAACGTCATTATCAACATCTTTTTTCTTTTGCATATCACATAAATCAACGAAGCTATTCAGATGAGTAGCAGCATCTTCACTAGGAAGGCCGGCGAATTGATCTTTCATAACAAGATTCAACAAAGCAGTATTGATTTCACAAGATTCAGTATTGGCAAGAGGAGCAATCGGAGTGCTAAGGAAATCATTATTGTTGGTATTGGTGAAGTCACACAATTTGGTAGTATCTTGAGCCATCGCGACAAACAAGCAATCCAACACACGAGCAAACAAAAGGCAGGCGAGAAAAAAGGAAAACGGAGAAAGAGGAGGAGGAGGAGAAGGAGAAAGAGAAGGCGAATAAAACGGCAAGGGTGAAGTGGGGGAGAGGAAAATGAGAGGCAAATGGCAACTAATGTAATGCGGGAGATAGGGATTGTGATGGTTACTTGGTATGTTGACTTTTTTTGCGTAGACTCCCCGACAATGGCGCCATAAATTCTTCTTGCTACCTCTTGAGCTTGCCTTGGATTTCCCCGAAGAGGAGATTTGATGCCGTAGAGTAGCGTAAGTATTTCCCTCAGTTTTTGAGAACCAAGATATCAATCCAGTAGGAGGCCACGCGCAAGTCCCTCGTACCTACACAAAAGCAATAGCTCCTCGCAACCAACGCGATTAGGGGTTGTCAATCCCCTCACGGTCACTTACGAGAGTGAGATCTGATAGAGATGATAGATAATATTTTTGGTATTTTTGATATAGAGATGCAAAGCAAAAAGTAAAAGGCAAAGTAAAAAGCAAAGCAAGATTAAAGTGATGGAGATTGATATGATGAGAATAGACCCGGGGGCCATAGGTTTCACTAGTGGCTTCTCTCAAGAGCATAAGTATTCTACGGTGGGTGAACAAATTACTGTTGAGCAATTGACAGAATTGAGCATAGTTATGAGAATATCTAGGTATGATCATGTATATAGGCATCACGTCCGAGACAAGTAGATCGACTCCTGCCTGCATCTACTACTATTACTCCACTCATCGACCGCTATCCAGCATGCATCTAGAGTATTAAGTTAAAAATAGAGTAACGCCTTAAGCAAGATGACATGATGTAGAGAGATAAATTCATGCAATATGAAATAAACCCCATCTTGTTATCCTCGATGGCAACGATACAATACGTGCCTTGCTGCCCCTTCTGTCACTGGGAAAGGACACCGCAAGATCGAACCCAAAGCTAAGCACTTCTCCCATGGCAAGAACTACCAATCTAGTTGGCCAAACCAAACGGATAATTCGAAGAGACTTGCAATGATAACCAATCATACATAAAAGAATTCAGAGAAGATTCAAATATTATTCATAGATAGACTTTATCATAAACCCACAATTCATCGGTCTCAACAAACACACCACAAAAAGAAGATTACATCAAATAGATCTCCACAAGAGAGGGGGAGAACATTGTATTGAGATCCAAAAAGAGAGAAGAAGCCATCTAGCTACTAACTATGGACCCGAAGGTCTGAGGTAAACTACTCACACTTCATCGGAGAGGCTATGATGATGTAGAAGCCCTCCGTGATGACGGCCCTCTTCGGCAGAGCTCCGGAACAGGCCCCAAGATGGGATCTCGTGGATACAGAAAGTTGCGGCGGTGGCATTAGGTTTTTGGCTCTGTCTCTGATCGTTTGGGGGTATGTAGGTATATATAGGAGGAAGAAGTACGTCGGTGGAGCTTCGGTGGGCCCACGAGGGTGGGGGCCGCGCCTGGGGGTAGGGCGCGCCCCCCTACCTCATGCCCACCTCGAAGCTTCCTTGGCATAGGGTCCAAGTCTCGTGGGTCATATTCGGTGAGAAAATCACGTTCCCGAAGGTTTTATTCCATTTGGACTCCGTTTGATATTCTGTTTCTTCGAAACACTGAAATAGGCAAAAAAACAGCAATTCTGGGCTGGGCCTCCGGTTAATAGGTTAGTCCCAAAAATAATATAAAAGTGGAAAATAAAGCCCAATATAGTCCAAAATAGTAGATAATATAGCATGGAGCAATCAAAAATTATAGATACGTTGGAGACGTATCATGCATCCACTGTCCATAATCCATTCTAAAGCCTTTGGTGTCTTACCCTACAGTGCAGTTTGGGGGATAGGCTTCACTAAGGGTATTGTGAAGCATAAACATTTGACGAACAAGCGGATTATGAAAGTTCAGATCCTGGTTAGGGTAAATAGGATGTTTGTCAAGGAATCCTGGGATGAAATACATAGTAAGAGCATTTTGGCATTTTATCTTGCGTCCCACAAGATGTTTTAGGTCCCCAGCATAAGCATCGGAAGCCTTTGATTTCCGGCTGGAGACCTTTCCCTGCAAAAGAGAGTTATTTTTTCTTAACCACCCACATTTTCAGGGGTGGCTTAGAAGCAACGAGTCTAAGTGCAGCATCTGAGAACTTCGGCTTTGGAGCCCTAGCAAATAGCCTTGCAGGAGGTGAATAATACTCATAAGAATAAGCAGAAAAGTTCTTGGTCTTATGAACATAGCGGTTTGATGAAACACACTCATATTCATAAGTCTGAGTATGGTTTCCCTACAAAACATTCGCATTAGGGTGACTCTGGTGAGTCCTCTGTCTGTATGAAGCCTTTGGACCATATGAAGCCTTTGGTCTGGGGTTTGTCTTCTTCCCAGGTGGTGTCATGATGACATTCACAGGAAGCTTCTCAAGACAACTTTTGGGCACCCGGATCTTCTTCAAAGGTGGCCCATTCCTGCAGTTAGTACCAATATACTTGGCAAACTCTTCACCATTCTTATTCTTAAACAGATTATAGTTTGCATCAAAGGATTCATCAATGATAATCGGGTTAGCACAAGTGAAGCAAGATACGGTAGATGGATCCATTGAAGGTCCCTTTGCAGCAACTCATGTGGTTTTGGGGTACTGCACATGCTTCCAGTATGAACCATCAACATTCATTTTCCTCTCGAACCCAGCACCCTCTTTCCTAGGGTTTCGATTCAGAATATATTTCTTGAGGACATAGTGTCTGATGCCCTTTGAGACTTTTGTATATTCCTGTTTCAAGCAATGTCTTCAACCTGGCATTCTCATCAGCAATAGTAGTGGTATCCTCAGTAGAGGGGTTAGTTACCACATCAGCAGTTGAAGATATTGCAACAGTAGCAGCAGTAGAACATTCAGCAACAGAAACGACATTATCACGCTCAAGACATTTTAGACATGGTGGTTCAAAGCCTACCTGAGAGGAACTGATCTGTTGAGCGCGAAGTGACTCGTTCTCCTTTTGAAGATCTTCATGAGTCGCTCTCAAGTTCTCAAGTTCTTGCTTCCTTTGAAGATAATCATAGGAAAGATTTTCATGAGTAGTTGAGAGCGTTTCATGACGACTCTCAAGTTCCTCGTACTTAACGTGAATATTTTTTATGTCTTTGTAAGTGCATCTAGTGCCACCCCTAGTTGGTTTTGGAGTATTGACGACAAATCTGGTTGAGGGACTAATGTGTTTGTGAGAATTGCAGGATAACACAGGTAGTAGTCCCTCATTGATTCAGTTTACCTACCGGAGATGACCCCTAAAAATGTATGAAGACATTGACGACAATGGTGGTATGTGAAGATATTCCTATTGAAGACTATGACATGAGAAGACATTGAGTGAAGACTATCGAGCGTGAAGACTTAGTCGTTTCGTTGTTTCCTTTTTTTCTTTGTTGAGTCATAGGAACCACCGTACTGTTAAGTGGGGTCCAAGTGAACAAAGTCAGAGTGACTGAAGTGTTGCTCAACCCAAATCCTATATCTTCGAGCGAAGACAATGAGAGCAAATCTTATCCAGAGCTAGATGAGTCAGCTTTGCTTGTAGCCCAAGTAAAGTTGCCGTGTGTGTTTGAAATATGACCGTTGGAACACGTGTCAGTTCCTTATTGACCTAGGGTCATTTCGGACATATCAGGTCGGGTTGCCTAGTGGCTATAAATAGCCCACCCCTACACCATAAATTGGTGGCTGCTCAGAGTTAGTGCACGGCTTTTGTCGCATTGAGAGCAACCCACCTCGAAGCCTTTGAGAGAGAGAAATCCTTGCGAGGACAAAGCCCAAACACCCAGAGCCAAAGAGTGTTAGGCATCACTGAAGTCTTTCTGTCTGCGTAACCTAAAGACTTATTACACTTGAGGACTGTGAATCCTCCACCCGGTTAGGCCTCGCGTTCTGAGCATCCAAGAGTCATTGTGGATCGCCGGTGAACGAAGTCTGTGAAGGTTTGGAAGTCTACCTTGAAGTCTTACCAGAGTAATTGGGCGAGGACTGGGTGTCCTTAGCTCAAGGGGAATAAGGTGAAGACGTAGTCTTCTGAGTTGAATCTCAGCCTCCCTAACCAGACGTACAGTTGTCACAGCAACTGGAACTGGTCCAACAAATCCTGTGTCCTCAACAAGTGACTGGTTCTATCCTCTCCCTCTCTTTATTTAGAGTTTGTCTTCGTGAAGTCATTGCTTGTTTGCTTTACCTATTTGTCTTCACTGTCTGACTATTTTTGTAGTTTGGCTTCATACCATCTTCCATCCTGATCCTTACTACCTAGCTGCTGTTAGTCTTTGTACTTTCACATTATTGCATACTTGACTATGGCTTGCTTAGTGTAGTTTATCTTCCACTGCATATCAATAGGGTCATTTCTATTGTTTGTCTTTGAAACTTCCATGTTTTGAAGACTTTCATAAAAATCGCCTATTCACCCCCCCTCTAGTCGATAACTAGCACTTTCAATTGGTATCAGAGCAAGGTACTCCCTTGTTCTGTGTGATTCAGTTTAACCTCCTGGAGTTTTAGCTATGTCGACTGCAGGGATAATCAAAGTCTCCGCTGCTTGCCCCGTCTTCGATGCAACTGAATATCCCTACTAGAAGAATAAGATGCGCATGCATCTTGAAGCCATTGATGTCGACCTCTGGTATGTCGTCAAGAATGGCATTCCCAAGACTGGTGAAGGTGTCACTCCTGCTGATGTCAAGAAGTTCATTCAACTGGATTCTACTGCCAAGAACATCATCTATGGTCATCTGACCAAAGGACAGTATGGCCGTGTGAGTGCTCTGGAAACGTCGAAGCTAGTCTGGGACTGGCTGTCCAAGGTCAACGAAGGCGTCTCAACCCAGAGAGATCAAAGGATCAGTGTTCTTCGCAACCTCTTCAACCGCTTCAAGAGAAACGACAATGAAAATGTCCAGCTCACGTTTGATCGCCTCACCGACATCACAAATGAGCTTCGTGCTCTCGGCGCCACTAAGATTACCAAGCATGAAATCGTCATGACACTACCGCGATCACTTGACAGCTCCTTTGACACCCTTTCCCTCATGATACAAGAACGCCCTGACTTCAAGACACTCGATCCGTCTGATATACTATAGAGGCTCAACACACATGAGTTCCAGCTATCTGAGAAAAGAGATATATATGGTCCCAACTATGGCCGAACTCGCGCTTTGAAGGCAAAAGTTGTTTCCTCATTTGAAGAAGAATCTGACTGCAGTTCTGATGATCCTGAAGACATTGGAAAGGAACTTGCTATGCTTGTGAAGAATTTCCAGAAGTTCACTAAGAAGAAGGGCTTCAGAAAGTCTTCACGATCTAGCTCAAGAAATGATGAAGCTTCCACTCATGACTACAAGAAGAGAACATGTCACAAGTGCAAGAAACCTAGACACTATATCTCTGAGTGTCCACAGTGGGACAATGAGAAGAAGAAGAAGATCAAGGAATATGATTCTGATGACAAGAAGAAGAAGAAATCTTCAAAGTCTTCTTCCAAGTCCTCATCCAAGTCTTCATCTCATAAGAAGAGCTCATCTGGCAAGGCTCGTGCTTTTGTTGGCAAGGAGATGGATTTAGAGGAGGAGTCTACTTCTGAGGAGGCGGAGGTGGAGTCTGAGGAGGAGTCTGACCCTGGCGTTGCAAGTTTGGCTCTAGCCACAGCCTACGTTGCCAAGTCCATCTTCAACACTGAAGACAATGACTTCCACACCAACGCTGAAGCTAATGACAAGGACGACTCCGCTCCCACATACTGCTTCATGGCACGTGGTGCGAAGGTAAAATCATGCGATGCTTACTTTCAAACATAAAGTGAAGATGACTCTGATTGTGAATCCAAACCCAGCTACAAAACACTTGCTAAAATTGCAACTGAACAACAAAAAGCTATGGAACATACTCAAAAACTGTTAGACAAAAGCGATGACCTGTTGGACGCGGAAATGACCCGTTCATAGTCCTTAGTTGAAGACATAAAAAATCTTCATGCTAAGTACCAAGAACTTGAAAGTCGTCATGAAACGCTCTCAACCACTCATGAAAAGCTCTCCTATGATTATCTTCAAAGGAAGAAAGAGCTTGAGAAATTGAGAGCGGCTCATGAAGATCTTCAAAAAGAGAATGAGTTACTTCGCGCTCAACAGATCAGTCCCGCTCAGGATGGATTTGAACCACCATGTCTAAAATGCCTTGAGTGTGACAACGCTACCTCTGTTGCTGAATGTTCTACTGCTGCTACTGTTGCATTGTCTTCAACTACTGATGTGGTAACTAACCCCTCTGCGGAGGATACCACTACTATTGCTGATGAAAATGCTAGGTTGAAGACATTGCTTGAAACAGGGATGTACGAAAGTCTGAAAGGGCATCAGACATTGTGCGATGTCCTCAAAAAGCATATTCTGAACCAAAATCCTAGGAAAGAGGGTGTTGGGTTCGAGAGGAAAATGAATGTTGATGGTTCCTACTGGAAGTCTAAGCAGTATCCCAAAACCACATGGGTTGCTGCAAAGGGACCTTCAGTGGATCCATCCACCTTATCTGGCTTTACCTGTGCTAACCCTGTTATCGTTGATGAATCCTTTGATGCAAACTATAAACTGTTCAAGAATCAGAATGGTGAAGTGTTTGCCCGGTATATTGGCACTAACTGCAGGAATGGGCCACCTATGAAGAAGATCTGGGTTCCCAAAAGCTGTCTTGAGAATCTTCCGGTGAATGTCATCATGACACCACCTGGGAATAAGACAAACCCCAGACCTAAGGCTTCATATGGTCCAAAGGCTTCATACAGACCGAGGACTCACCTGAGTCACCCTAAAGCCAATGTTTTGCAGGGAAACCATACTCAGACTTATGAATATGAGCGTGTGTCTTCAAACCGCTATGTTCATAGAACTAAGAACTTTTCTGCTTATTCATATGAGTATCATTCATCTCCTGCAAGGCTATTTCCTAGGGCTCCAAAGCCGAAGTTCTCAGATGCTGCACTTAGACTCATTGCTTCTAAGCCACCCCTGAAGATGTGGGTGGTTAAGAAGAATTAACTTTCTTTTGCAGGAAAAGGTCTCCAGCCGAAAATCAAAGGCGTCTGATGCTATTGCTGGGGACCTAAAACATCTTATAGGGCGCAAGATCAAATGCCCAAATGGTCTCACTATGTATATTGTTCCTGAATCGTTTGCCATTCATCCTATCAGTCCTAATCTTGATCTGAGCTTCAATAATCCTCTTGCCCATCAAATGTTTATGCTTCACACATCTCTTGGTGAGGCCTATCCCCCTGACTGTACTATAGGGCATGACACCTCATGCTTCAGAATGGATTATGGACAGCAGATGCACTAATCATATGACTGGTGATTGAAGTCTTCTCATGGACTCAACCTTACGTCCATCTGACAAGAGTCACATCACATTTGCTGACACTGGAAAAGCAAGGTATTGGGTCTAGGTAGAGTTGCAATCTCAAAGGATCAGCACATGGATAAAGTGATGCTTGTTGAATCCCTTGGTTTCAACTTAACGTCTGTCTCAATGCTTTTTGACTTGAACATGATTGTGCTATTCGGAAAATATCGTTGCCTTGTACTAATGGAATCTGACAAGTCTCTAGTCTTTGAAGGGTACCGGAAAGATGATCTATACATGGTAGATTTCTCAGCAGGTCCACAGCTTGCCGTATGTCTTCTTGCAAAAGCTTCAGAGTGCTGGCTCTGGCATCGGAGGCTGGGGCATGCTGGCATGAGGAACTTACACACTCTCGCCAAGAAGAAGCATGTCATAGGCATCGAGGGCGTCAAGTTCAAGAAGGATCATTTGTGTGGTGCCTGCGAAGCTGGAAAGATGACTAGGACCAAGCATCCCTCGAAGATAATCATGACGACATCTCAACCCTTCGACCTGCTACACATGGACTTATTTGGCCCTACTCACTACTCTACCCTCACAACAACTGCTTGTCTCTATGGCTTCGTCATTGTTGATGATTACTCAAGATATACATGGGTACACATAATTCTCTACAAGACTGAAGTGCAAGATGTCTTCAGACACTTCGCCAACCGTGCCATGAATAATTATGGCATCAAGATCAAGCATATCAGAAGTGACAACGGCACTGAGTTCAAGAACACTGGACTTGATCTTTATCTGGATACAATGGGAATCACTCATGAGTTCTCTGCTCCATACACACCTCAGCAAAATGGCATCGTGGAGCGCAAGAACAGAACCCTCATTGAGATGGCTCGAACAATGCTCGATGAATACAAGACCCCAAGAAAGTTCTGGCCTAAAGCTATTGATACAGCTTGTCATATCATCAACCGTGTCTGCATCCATAAGCTTCTGAATAAAACATCCTATGAGCTCCTCACTGGCAAGAAGCCAAATGTCAGTTACTTCAGAGTATTTGGAGCTAGGTGCTGGATCAAGGATCCACATCACAAATCAAAATTTGCACCTAAAGCTCACGAAGGCTTCATGCTCGATTACGGAAAGGACTCGCACTCTTACAGAGTCTTCAATCTCTATCTTTACAAAACCGTCAAAACTGTGGACGTGCGGTTTGATGAAACCAATGGTTCACAAAGAGAGCTCCTGCCAAGTACACTAGACGAAGCTCCACCCATCGAATCTATCAAGCTAATGGGAACTGGTGAAATCATGCCTTCTGAAGCTCAGCCTGAAGAGGAACTTATCATTTCTGCACCCAATCAACCTGAAGAAAATGCTCAGCCTGAAGACAATCCTTCCAATGTTGATAATGATCAGCAAGAGCAAAATCTTCGTCTAGTTCATCCTCGTGTTGCAAATGAAGTACAGATTGAGAAGATAATTGATAGCATCAATGCACCCGGTCCACTTACTCGCTCAAGAGCAACACAGTTAGCAAATTTCTGTGGGCACTTTGCCTTTGTGTCAATATCAGAACCCAAGAAAGTTGCTGAAGCCTTTATGGAACCTGAGTGGATTCAAGCTATACAAGAAGAGCTTCAACAGTTCAAGCTGAACAATGTTTGGGAACTTGTCAATCGTCCTGACCCTCGCAAGCATAACATAATAGGCACAAAATGGATATATCGAAACAAGAAAGATGAGCATGGTCAAGTCGTCAGAAACAAAGCACGTCTCATCGCTCAAGGATATACTCAAGTTGAAGGGATTGACTTCGATGAAACATTTGCTCCTGTGGCTAGGCTTGAAGCTATTCGCATACTGCTAGCCTATGCTAACCATCACAACATCTTGCTATATCAAATGGATGTGAAGAGTGCATTTCTCAACGGCGAGATTGAAGAAGAAGTATATGCCGCACAACCTCCTAGCTTTGAAGATCCAAAACACCCTGATATGGTGTACAAGCTAAACAAAGCACTGTATGGCCTCAAACAAGCTCCTCGCGCCTGGTATGATACGATCAAAGACTTCCTGAAGAGCAAAGGCTTCAAACCTGGATCCCTTGATCCCACACTCTTCACGAAGACATATGACGGTGAACTGTTTGTGTGCCAAATCTATGTGGATGATATTATCTTCGGCTGCACCAATCAGAAGTATAGTGATGAGTTTGGACACATGATGCAAGAGCAATATCAGATGTCCATGATGGGTGAGCTAAAGTTCTTCCTTGGTCTTCAGATTCGTCAGCAAAGGAATGGCATCTTCATATCTCAAGAAAAATACCTCAAAGATTGCCTGAAGAAGTTTGGAATGCAAGATTGCAAAGGTTACACGACGCCAATGCCAGCCAAAACACCATCTGGGTCCCGACGACAATGGTAAAGAGTTCGATCAAAAGGTATACCGCTCCATGATTGGTTCTTTACTTTACCTATGTGCATCTAGGCCAGATATTATGCTTAGTGTTTGCATGTGTGCTCGATTCCAAGCGGCACCAAAGGAATCGCATCACTTAGCTGTGAAGCGAATTCTTCGATATTTGGCTTACACCCCAACATTAGGATTATGGTATCCAAAGGGCTCAGAATTTGATCTGGTTGGATTCTCGGATGTTGATTATGCTGGTGACAAGGTGGATCGCAAGTCTACAACGGGCACATGTCATTTCCTAGGACGATCACTTGTCTGTTGGTCTTCAAAGAAGTAGAACTGTGTATCACTCTCCACTGCTGAATCTGAATACATTGCTGCTGGATCTTGCTGCGCTCAGCTTCTATGGATGAAGCAAACTCTCAAGGACTATGGCATCAATCTGAAACAAGTACCTCTCTTCTGCGACAACGAAAGCGCCATCAAGATTGCCAACAACCCAGTTCAGCACTCGAAGACAAAGCACATTGAAGTTCGTCATCACTTTCTCAGAGATCATGTCATGAAGGAAGATATTGATATCATTCATGTCAACACTGAAGAGCAACTGGCAGATATCTTCACAAAGCCCTTGGATGAGAAAAGGTTTTGCAAGTTACGGTGTGAGCTAAATATCTTGGAATCCTCAAATGTCCTGTGATCAGGCACACATCCTAACACTTATGCATGTTGATGACTTAGATGTACAACACATGAAGTAAAGTATATCTTCAATCAATGAAGACTTACATTCTGAGTGTGGATACATTAACGCGGAATTTGACTTCGGAGCACCATGATAATTGTGCGCCATGTCTGGGTCTAATACTTCCTATACGGTGGGTAACGCCACCACCAAATTCTTCTGTTTGAAGTGTTTTACTCATGGCGTTACTTTTGCTATGTCTTCGCATTTGGTTTGTTCTCAAACTCTATCTGTCCAAATCATATGCATTCTATTGAAACTGTCAAATGTCTTCTCTGCGTCCTTGTCAGCAGAAGATACAGAGACAAACATTAAGTCTGTTTTAAATGATTCATCCTTATTGCTGAAATCCGGAGAAGCCAGAACGACCATCCGACAAACCTGGCGGGCGTGGGAACGTGGGACAACTCCAAGTATGTTGCATGCATGCCACGTGTTCCTCAGATCTGAACCGCCAGGGGCACCTGCGTAATTGCGCTGTGTCGCATTCTTCCTTATAAATACATGTCCCCTTGCGGTCAAGAAAACCTTCTTCCACCTCTCCACCTCGTCAAAACCCTAGCGCCACCGCTAGCTCTTGACGACACCGGCGACGAAGTGCTTAGCTGCCGCGACTTCACCGACGCCGTCCTCACACCGGCCGCGGACATCGTCCTCTCCGCCGCCGCCGTAGGTGTCCTCCGTCGCCAAGTTAGGGCACGATGGACTGAACTGCTCGGTCTCCTACTCTTCCCATCTAGCAGTTCTTCGCGTGGTAAATAAAACTCTATTTTTACCATCTTTTTGATCCTCAAAAATTCATCTTGTTTACCAAAATAGGTTTCTGCCTACACAATGTTAGATCTATCCTGTCTGCATCTCATACTGCCTAGTATATTCACTTAAGCTTCACGTCTTGTTAGATTCCTCACTTGTACTTATTCGTGGATTCGTACAAATCTGGAACCAACTCTCAACATATAAGTGAATGTCTTTGCATCATGAGGTAAATGTCTTCAAACTGATTTATCTTCAAAATCTTCTGAGAATGCATATGACCTCTTCCCCTTCCCTCGCATCTCTAATGCTGTCACAGGTACATGTCCGTGGGAGAATCCCTTCGTTCTCATAGTCTGCATTCGTTTGCAGAATTCTTACAGCATCACATTAACTCTCCCGAAGCCAGTTCCTGTTTGTCCAGCAAGCGGAAGCCTTTGAAGCCTTTGAACATGTTGAAGCCATTCAGTTTGAAGTTCATGGCTACAGGAAAATCTGCAAGGAAGGGTGGCAGACAGCGTCGTGGGGGTACATCAATGGATCTGCCTGAAGATCTCTATGAACTTTACAAAACCGATCCCGAAGAAAGCTATGGACAGCGCAAGACTCGAATCCAATGGATTCGAAGATATTGGGCAGAGCAATGGTTCAAGTACAACTTCGTAACCAGGGAGTATGCTGAGAAGAATGCTATCAAGCGGCCTTGGGGCGATATTTTGTACAAAAATCTTCAACCCAAGACCAGAGCTGAAGCCATTGAGCAAGGCTTCTATCCTTGCATGGTCAGGGGACCTCAACCTGCCAACGCCGACCCCACTTCTCTCTTGTGGTGTTGAGATGACGATCTTTTCAAACGGAATTATCAGTTTGCAAAAGCCTTAGCAAAGAAGAACAAAGATTCTTTAGGATTAGACTTCAATCCTGATCCTTCTGCTCCCCGGGCTGACGGCACACGTGATGCAGAACCCAATATCATCGGACCCTTCTACAACCCTGATGGCCTCATCACCCACATCTCTGTTCAAGGTGCCAAAGTGGATTCTGATGATGATGCTGACACTGACGAAGCCCCTGCTCCTACCCCAAAGCCACATAAGCAAAAGAAGGCTAAAGCTTCAAAGTCAGCTGCTCCTCCAAAAGCTTCACGTGCGAAGCCACTAGCTACTGCACCTCCTGAAGACAATGTGCAGTCTGAAGATCTATCTCGTATCTCCAATAAGACGGAGATGAAAAAGAAAAATGTCAAGAATACTGATCAGGCACTGACCCCTGCTGCCATTCTGCGAGACGAACACATTGATCTGTCTAGTGATGAAGATCTTGCAGATGACGCTCTTGAACAACTGATAAAGAGCAAGGAAGAAGCAGAAATCTTCAATGATTTGCCTCTCTTTGATGTGGCAATCATCCACAACTTCATTGATGAGTGGTTTGATACCCCCAATCTTAGTTTTGAAGATCTGCAACTTCCAATTGGCCTCAGCGTCTCTTTCAATGGAGCCATTGCTTCTGAGCTAGCTCTAGCTCAGCGCATAGTTGAACTGAAGCACAAAATTGACTATGAGAAAGCTCGGTTCAAGAAGCACATGGCAAAGCTCAGCGTGCAAGATGTCAAAAACTTGAAAGTTATGCTGCACGAGCTCAAGGAAGCTTTTCTCAAGAAGCGTGAAGAAGCTAAAGGTTCTCGTGAACTCATGAAGAGTCTGGCTGACAAGTGCGTGCAAGCCTACAATGAAGCTGAGAAGCGCAAGGCTCTTGGTCGCCCTGGAATCGACCCCAGAATGGCTGCAAAGAAGAAGAAGCCATCGACTGACCAATCTGCACCTTCAGGACGGGAAGAACCTCGCATAGTCTTCCCAAGCAGCATGACCGGCTCGAAGACAAAGGTCAGGTCAACCGCTTCAGAACTGAAGAAGACAAGGACTGCCGAGGCTGAAGCCAGAAAGAGGAAAAATCCTGAAGCTTCTGATGTCGCTCCCTCCAAGAAGAAGCGCAAAACCAAGAAAGATCGGGCTGCTCCCACAGAGCCCCTCGTTGTCAAACCCATATCGGTTGCTCGTCCTGACTCTTCGTATCAAGAACGATGGATGATAGTTCATGAGCCTGCTTCCACAGAGGCTCCTGAAGCTGAAGACATTCCAGCAGTTGACCCCTCCGCTGCTGAAGACATTTGTCACCATGACAATGTTGAAGATGATGTAGTTCTTCCTCAGATCGAGCACAACTTGGTATCATCGCCTGTTCTCACGAATAGTGAACTCATCAGCATTGGTCGTCCTCTGATGCCAATTGCTCAGGATGCATCATGGGCTGATCACCCACAACACCAAGACACCTCAAGTACTCCTCAACAACAAGCTACCCCACCAGTGCAAGAAGGAGATGATGACTTTGAGGCCCATCCAACTCCATCTCCACAGGCGTCGCCAGCATTACGTAGGCTTCGCAAAGGACCAAGGCCTCAAGTTCCTCTTTCGAGCGTTCCAGAAGGAGAAGTGCACCACCAATCCATTGCACGTCAGGTGTTCCCAGAAGCCACCCCTACTGTGAATGTCTCCGAGTCTGAAGCTAAAGTTGCTGAAGACAATCCAGCTGCATCAGCAGAAGAAAAACAAGAAGAAGAATGTGTCCCTACTCCCCCCATCACTGAAGAAGTTGTTCCTGAAGTGAACGTGTCTGTGCCCAACCCTCCAGCTCATCAAGTGGAGGTTGAGAATCTTGAGGCTGCCACCACTAACACCAATGAAGCCAATGACGTGGTCATGGCTGAAGCAAATGTGGAGCCTGCACAGAATACTGAGCCTGAAACCAATGAAGCCAATGAAGCACCTGCTCCAGATGCGCAGCCTGACGCCTCTGCTAATGCCACTGCTCCCACTCCGCCACCAAGGCCGCATACCATAGAACAAGCATACAACTAGGCAGCTTATAACCGTCAAATGGCCTCTTCTGGTTCCTCCGCCTGCTGCTGGTCCTCAATTTGACTACCACATTGAGCACAGGCCTCAGGTTCAGAAGCCACTGCCAAGACTACCTAGGTTTCCAGGTACTGCGTTTGCACCAGGATCATTTAATATCAATGGCTTAAAAGCGCACAACACCTTCTTCAATAGCGCCAAGAACTCCTACACTAGGGCAAGAATATCATCTGATCGGTTCTGGAGCTATCGGCAGCGCAATTATTACTCATGCATTTTGTACAATCAAGGTCGCATTTTCCCACATATGCATCTTGACACTGAAGCCATAACTCATCTGCCCTGTTTGGAAGAAGCGTTGGATTGCTTCAGAGAGTCTAGCTTGTTGCAGTTCGTCACTAACAAGGAGCACTGGAATGAAGAATTACTGCTCCAGTTCTATGCCACTCTTCAAATTCGTGGCTACAACAGGGATCCGAAGACTTGGGTCCTTGAGTGGATGACAGGCAATGTCCATCATGAAGCCAAAGCCTTTGATATCATTGAGCTTACTGGCCTACCCACTTCAGGTGATCTCTATGAACCTGGTTGTCAGCTTCATAGTGCTGTTATGGAAAGCATCTTTCACAAGCCTGAACCCAACATGAGTCAGATGCTTAGCATGATGAAGCCTTTGTCTCCTGATGCGGAATATCCTAAGGAGTTCTTTGTTGAAGACCTTGAGTATCTGCCACGTACTATCTATCACATCATAAGGCGAACTCTCTGGCCCATCAAAGGACATTCTCCTCATGCAAAGCTGGAAGGTGCAATGAAGACTTTGGTCTTCCATATTCTTCATGGCAAAAGCTTCAATGCACAAGACTTCTTTATCCGCCAACTTGCTGCATCAGGCTCTGATCTCTTTGGCTTGAAGTTTTACGCTCCATGGATTATGCGTCTGATCAAACTGCACTCAGCTGTCAACTATCAGCCCTCTACTCACAATCATCTGATTTTTCTGCCTGAGGTTGATATGTCAGTTGAAGCTATCTATCCAGAGCCTGCCAAGGAGCCCCTGTGTCGGTGGGAATGGCACCTATGGGATCACAAGAATCCCTACTACGGTTGGTGGGGCGCGGGGTCGTGAGGAGAGCGGATCAAACAGATAGTACACAGTTTGTTTATCCAGGTTCGGGCCACGAGGATGCGTAAAACCCTACTCCTGCTTTGGTGGATGTATATTCATGTTCTTGAGCTAGCTCTGGGGTGTTAGGAGCTCCAAAAAGCCGAATCCTTCTCCTGGTCGCCTCGGGCCTCCTTTTATAGAAAAAGGGGTCGCCACAGTGGCATACAGGAGGTGGAAAGGGTACAGTGATGCGAGGTTATCCCTCGCATTACACAACAAGGCGCATTTAATGCGTCTGCTTAGGTGTCCTTGCTTTATCGAGGACGGGGGAGAAATCCATCTCGTCCGTCGCTGCTCCTTCTTGTGTCGACACACGCCCTGGCCAGCGATGTCTGCGATGCCATGTAGGTAGGCAGGCAGCTGAGGTGGCATAGTGGTGGGTATTCACGAAGATCTGCATGCCGCCATGCAGGTGCCTACCCAGCTGGTTGGGTCGGCAGCTGCATGCGTACGGCGGTGGAGGTTTAGTCAGCGTGGGCCTGATGGCGGCCCTGTGGATGTCCTTGGCAAGGGCCTTGCCGGGGCCCCAACAAGGGTCTTGCCGAGGCGCCTGTTGTCATCCACGGCAAGGCGCTTGCCGGGGGTCTCGTGGTCTTCCCTGGCTGGTATCTCGTCGTCTTCTTAGTGCGTATCTGATCTTGAATGTCTTCACTAAGATCTGCATGCCACCACGGGGATGTCTCCCGAATCCTTGCCCCTTGGGGGCAGTGGACTCAAGGGTAATTTGCTCCGTAGGCGTGGGGCGAGTCGCCGCGACAAGGGTCTTGCCGGGGTTGCTAAAACTGTCTCCCGGCAAGGATCTTGCCGGGGGAGTCCGCTTCGTCCTTTTTGCTCTTCGTGGTCTTGGTCTTGGCGTCGTTCTAGTTCCCTTGAGCTTCAATCTTACCCTGGCTCACCCCCCTTGCCTTGCTTGGTGTGGTGGTGCCCATGGCTCAGACTACCTGTGCACAGTTATAGGGGTACAAAAAGTGTACCCCTCTTTTTGTACACCGACAGGAGCCCCCTGGCATGGGCCACACATAAGTGCAACGCGTTGTTGGGCCAGGCCCAAAAACGGTGCGCGGGCAGGCAGGGCGGTTTTTACTGCGGTAAGATTTTTTGCGCGCTGCGCTTCCCACGACTCCCGCGCGTGGCGCGGCGTGGGGAGGCGCGTGTGACATGGGCAGCATGCGTGGGGTTGGTCTCCGCACGCATGCATCACGTCGTAGTAAAGGGGCGGTTCGCGCCTTCCCCATAAATGAGGGAAGCGTGGAGGCGCGGCCCATTTACTGAATGGGGACGAGGCGCGGTCCTCAAGGCATCCACTCCCCACGATCACGGGGTGGGGAGAGGTAGCCTCACCCGTCCCCTCGGTTCTGCACGTCTGCCACGTGTCTCCCATGCGCTTGGGGTGTCAAACGGTGGAGGCGGGAAACCGGGCCGTCGCTGGTTGGGGCGGCGGGTCGGTCTTGGCTCCCTGCGCCTTCCGTGTCTTGATTGGCCGAGCGGGGCGGTCGAGCCCCAACCCCGTTCCTTTATAAAGAGCGGGAGGGGGGATGGCGTCCCGCATTCTTCCATCTTCTTCCTCCTTCAGCTTATGCTCCTCTCTTCCATTCGTCATGGAGAGAGGAAATCCCGGTCCTTCAACGGTGGCGGCGAGGGTCGCCGCTCGACAACGCGTCCCTCCTTCTCCTGCGCCTGTGGTGGTAGAGTCGGCCGCGAGGGGAAGGGGGAGGGGCGAGGCCGGGGCGCTCGGGGAAGAGGAGGACGGGGTGGCACGCCGGCCTCGCCCCCGCCAGTAGCTCCTCCTCTAATGGAGGGCCATGTTAGGGATGACCCTTGTGAGTTCTTCGTCAGGTTGCGCCAGCCGCCGCGCCGTCGCCTTTGTCTCCCGACTCCATTTGCGCAGGAGATGGAGCTGGATCCGCCGGAGTCATTGCGGCTGCACATGAGGGGCTGCGGGATCAGTGGCACGCGGGTCCGTGTCGACTTCCCTGCTCCTCATGTGATGTATCTTCGTTGGATTCCCTGCTCCTCATGTGATGTATCTTCGTTGGGGATGGAAGACGTTTTCTCATATCCACAGCTTGACGTAGGGGCTCACTCTCCATTTTAAGCTGATGGAGGGTGGCCTTCTCTCCGTCAAGGTCTTCGGGCACTTTGGGACTCGTACAAGGTGCTGCGTGGAGAGCTCTTCTGATAGTGAAGATTCCTCCTTGAGCGAGAGTGACGAGGAGGACAGCGGCAGCGACGACGAGGGCGGTAGGCGGCAGGATGACGGGTCCGACTAGGTGTCGGGCGCCGCTCCGTGTGGCACCGGCAACCCCATCATCCGTGTCGCCGGCTCCTTGAACTTCTCGGGGTAGTCTCCTTGGGCGGCTGGCGTTGGGAGGCTGCGGAAGAGGAAGAGGGCGGGCGGCAAGGCCGTCAAGTCGGAGTACACGGGCACCGACGCCTTCGACGCATACTGACGTCCTGCCGCCTCGTCTTCGAGCTCTGCTTCCAGCACCGCCATCACCATCCAGCCTTTGGACGGCCACCAAGATGTTCTCTCGGTGTCTTCTGCCACCCGTAGCTCGCCTAGGCACTCCTTTTGCCCTTTTTCCCTCCTTGACCTGCCTCCTGAGGAGAGGGACAAGAAAGGGATTACGGGCACCTTATCTCTTTTTAATTTGTAAGCCTTTGGGCCTTTGTTGAATTTAAAACCCGTAATCCTCTCATTCATGTTTTTCATTCCCTATGGACTGTACCTGACTGGAATGTTTTTAATGAAAAAGGGATGTTTGCCGGGTCATTTGTTTGTGGGTGAAACCCACGACAAGGAATAAATCCTTGATATCTTTAAGATAAACATTTCCTTGCCCGGCAACATGCCTCGCCATCTCCCCACTTCGCTCGATCTTCCTCACGCTTTCGGCGGAGGCCGGGATGAAGTGGGTTTAGGCTCCTCGTCCTATCCTTTTGCTGTTGCGACTACGACCAAACTCGGTCCTAGGAACGGGCCCTAGGGCCTAGAGTTAGGGGAGCACGGTAGTTTGAGGGTAAAATGAGGTTTCACATACCTCAGTCCGTAAGGAAATGCATGATAAGGGATAAAAAACTTATCTGAATCCGCAGCCCCGGGCAACCCTGGTTTGCCATGGGTGAATCTTTGCTCTTGCAGCCCCCGGCAATACTGGCTTGCCGGGGCCTAGATGCCGGTCTGTTCCTTTTTTTCTCCCCAAGTGGTTTGGCAAGGATATCTATGTGTCCTGCGAACCAAAGAAGATAAAAGAAAGACAAAGAGATGCAAACTCGACCTCTAAGCTAGGGGTTAGCCGCCGTTAAGCACTATCAACCCTAACCAAGGATGAGACTCGACCTAGCATGCATGCTATAACTTAGGGCGCCAGCGCTTCATTTATTTATGCTCAGGGTCTGTGCCTGGCTTTGTACAAAGGGTTACATGCGTCATCGGCAAGGCTTGTACAAAAGGTGGCTTGCCGGGGGGCCCGGCAAGCCGCGCCTCACGGGTAAAACTTGCGAAGATGATCAATGTTCTAGGAGTTACTCACCGGAATGGCTTCTTCGGTCTCCAGGCGGACTGCGCCGGGCCTGGTGACTCGTATTACCCGATAAGGGCCTTCCCACTTTGGCGTCAACTTGTTGGAATTCTTGGCCGATTGAACGCGCCGAAGAACAAGGTCGCCTTCCTCAAAGCTTCGGGCACGAACCTTGCGGCTATGGTAGCGGCGCAAGGCTTGCTGGTAGCGCGCTGCTCTCACAGCCGCCCGAAGACGATCTTCCTCAAGGAGCATTGCGTCATCTTGCCGCAATTGCTCTTGCTCAAGCTCATCATAAGCGAGTACTTGAGGTGAGCCGTATATGAGTTCTGTGGGGAGAACTGCTTCTGCCCCGTATACCAGGGCAAAGGGTGTCTGGCCGGTGGCTCAATTTGGTGTCGTTCTGATTGACCAAAGAATTGCCAGCAATTCATCAATCCAGCACCTTCCACTCTTGCGCAGTCTGCCAAAGGTCTTTGTCCTCAGGCCTCGCAGTACTTCAGCATTCGCCCTCTCAGCTTGACCATTGCTTCGTGGGTGAGCAACGGAACCGAAACAGACCTTGCTGCCGAGGTCTTGAATATATT
The DNA here is from genome assembly GCF_018294505.1 of Triticum aestivum. Classification (NCBI taxonomy): domain Eukaryota; kingdom Viridiplantae; phylum Streptophyta; class Magnoliopsida; order Poales; family Poaceae; genus Triticum; species Triticum aestivum. Next base: position 145,860,561 of record NC_057812.1, read on the forward strand.
GCATGAAGGTGTGACTTGTGAACTGCGTGCCGTTGTCGATGATGACCCTATTGGGTACACTAAAACGGCACACCAGTCCTTTGAAGAACTTGACGGCTGACTGTGTTGTGACCTTCCTCACTACTTCCACTTCTAGCCACTTTGTGAACTTGTCGATTGCAACGTACAAGAACTCAAAGCCCCCGATAGCGCGGGGGAAAGGGCCCAGTATGTCGAGCCCCCAGACCGAGAAAGGCCAGGAGAGAGGAATGGTTTGAAGGGCTTGAGCTGGCTGATGAAGCTTCTTCGAATGGAACTGACACGCTTCACACCTGGTGACTAGTGTCGTCGCATCCTGGAGGGCGGTGGGCCAGAAGAAGCCTTGCCGAAACGCTTTGCGGGCAAGGGCCGTCGACCCTATGTGGGATCCACATATGCCTCCATGTATCTCCGCCAACAGCCCCAGTCCTTCCTCTCGAGGGATACACTTCAATTTCACACCGTTCGGCCTCTTTCTGTACAGGACGTCATTGACGAACTGGTACATAGTAGAGTGACGGGCTACTTTTTCCGCTTATTCCTGCTCCTCAGGAAGTTCCCCTGTTTGGAGGAATCGGATGATATATTGTGCCCATGCTGGAGCCTGGGGCTCGACGGCGAGGACTAAAGGCATTTCCTCTGCTATAGGAGCGGCTGTCTCCACGGCAAGAGCTTGATGCTCCGTCGGAGCTAGCCGTCCCGTGGCGGTCTCAGTGTCTCCGGAAACGTCCTTGTCGGCGGCTTCGGGGAGCTCGGCGGGAAAGTACTTGCCGGGCCCTGATTTTCTCCTCTTGTTTTGTTCTGTTGATGGATCAACGGATGGCTGAGTTAGCTGAAGCACAAAGGTACCTGGTTCCACAGGTAGCTTGAGGGTGGCGCGTTTTGACAGGTAATTGGCGATGTCGTTCTCTGCTCGGGGAACGTGCTCTGCCTGTATACCGTCAAAACGCTCTTCCAGCTTCCTCACTTCATCTACGTAGGCCTTCATCAACGGGCTCTGGTAGTCCTTGTTGACTTGTTTGACGACAAGTTGCGAGTCGCCCCTGACAATGAGTTTCTTGATTCCGAGGTCTGCCGCGATCCTAAGACCAGCAAGCAGCCCCTCGTACTCAGCAGTATTGTTTGTCGACACCTCCCTGGGGAAGTGCATCTGGACCACGTACTTGAGGTGCTCCCCGGTGGGCGCGACAAGCAGTACGCCAACCCCGGCGCCCTGTAAGGAGAAAGCCCCATCAAAGTACATGACCCAGTCGCAACTTGCCTCTTTGCCGGGGAGAACAGTCTCCTGGGTTTCTTCATCAGGCGTCGCGGTCCGTTCTACAACGAACTCCGCCAGGACTTGGGTTTGAATCGTCGAGGTACTCTCAAACTTGAGGCCAAAGCTGGACAGCTCCAATGCCCATTCTACAATTCTTCCTGTTGCGTCTAGATTGTGCAATATCCGTTGCAGAGGGAGGCGAGTAACGACGGTGATCTCGTGCGCCTGGAAGTAGTGACGCAGCTTCCTCGAGGCCATAAGAACGCCGAAGAGCAGTTTCTGCACACCGGAGTTCCTTAATCTAGCCCCCTGCAGGAGGGAGCTAACAAAGTAGACCGGGTGCTGCATCATTTTCTTCCTTGGCGGCACTCCAACCGGCTGTGTCATCTCTGCACCAACGGCATCAGGCTCTGTCGCTGCTATCACCTCGTCATCAATTTCTCTCTGCGCCACTAGCGCGACGCTGACCACCTGGTTCGTTGCCGCCAGGTATAGTAGCAACGATTATTGTGGCCTAGGCGCAACTAGTACTGGCGTGGAGGAGAGATACCTCTTCAAATCTTGCAATGCTACTTCGGCTTCTGGCGTCCATTCCATCGGGCCCGCCTTTTTCAAGACCTTGAAAAAGGGAAGGGCGCGCTCGGCAGACTTGGAAATGAACCTGCTCATGGCGGCAATGCAACCAGTAAGCTGACGTACATCCTTGACCCGCTTGGGCGCTTCAATCTGTTCTATAGCTTTGATCTTGTCCGGATTGGCCTCTATCCCATGCTGTGACACAAAGAACCCGAGAAGCTTGCCGGACGGGACACCGAAGACGCACTTCTCAGGGTTCAGCTTGAGATTGATCTTGCGTAGGTTTGCAAATGTTTCTTATAAATCCGGTATAAGGGTTGCCCTGTTCTTGGTTTTGACCACTATATCATCCATATAAGCGTCCATATTTCTATGGAGCTGGGGTTCAAAACCAATCTGGACCGCCCTTGCAAATGTTGAACCAGCACTCTTCAACCCGAAAGGCATCCGTATGAAACAATACGTACCACATGGGGTGATGAATGCCGTTTTCTCTTCGTCTTCTCTTGTCATGAAGATCTGGTGGTAGCCGGAGTAGGCATCGAGGAATGATAACAGATCACACCCAGCCGTGGAGTCAACAATCTGGTCGATGCGCGGCAACGGGAAGGGGTCTTTGGGACAAGCCTTATTGATATCTGTGTAATCAATACACAGCATCCACTTCCCATTTGCCTTGCGCACTACCACTGGATTGGCCAACCACGTTGGATGGAGCACTCCTCTTACCAAACCCGCTGCTTCCAGTTTTCGGATCTCCTCTGTGATGAACTCTTGTCGTTCCAAAGCTTGCTTTCTTACCTTTTGCTTGACGGGCCGCGCATGAGGACAGACAACAAGGTGGTGCTCAATCACCTCCCTGGGAACGCAGGGGATGTCGGATGCTTGCCATGCAAACACATCGACATTCGCCCGCAGGAAGGTGACGAGCGCGTCTTCCTATTTGTCGTCAAGGGCGGAGCTTATGGTGAAAGCCCCTCCCGTGCCGTCCTCCTTGACAGAAACCTTCTTGGTTCCTGGCTGTGTGGCCCTGAACTTCTTGTTTCTGCCGGTGGAGCTTTCTGGCACGTCCTCGACGGGAGCACTACACTCCAAAGAGGTGCACTTGCCGGAGTGGGTGCCTGAGGTCTCGCCGGTCTTCTTCTTTTTCCTTCCCGGGGCTCCAGCGGCAGGAGCAAGCGCCTTAGCAGTGGCGGCTGCTGCAACTGCTTGTTGGTAGAGTTGGTCAGCACAAATTAGCGCGTCCTTCTTGTCCGATGGGACGGTGATGATCGTCATAGGCCCCGGCATCTTCAGGGTGTTGTAGGCGTAATGTGACGCCGCCATGAACTTGGCCAGCGCTGGGCGGCCAAGGATCCCGTTGTAAGACAAGGGGATCTTGGCAACGCCGAACACAATCTTTTTTGTCCGGTAGTTCAGATCACTCCCAAAAGTCACGGGCAACGTGACCTTTCCCTTTGGTTGACTTCTTCCCGGGTTGACCCCCTAAAATGTGCCCGTCTCTTCGAGATCTCCATTAGGAATCTACAGTTTCTCGATCACGGTAGGCGAGATTAAGTTCAGACCGGCTCCGCCATTGACTAGCATCTTTGTCACCTTGAGGTTGCGTATTGTTGGTGAAACCAACAATGGCAAGCACCCGACTGCAGTGGTGCGATCAGGGTGATCCTCAGTGTCAAAAATGATAGGTGTGCTGGACCACTTCAGCGGCCTTTGGGCATCAAACGATGGCTCTGCCGCTGTAATCTCACGCGCCCACTGTTTAAGCTGGCGGTGAGAGGTATGCAGCAAGGCGCCGCCATCGACGCACATGGCCTCTGTAGCTTTATGAAATTCTTGGTCACCAGACTCATCATCCTCTTCGTGATCATCGTCTTCTGGCTTTTTGTCACGGCCCCGGGCGGGCCTCTCCTGCTGTTTATCCTTGCCGTGATGGCCCGCCTGGCCGTCACGCTTCTTGCCGGACCCCTCAGCACCGTCCTGGCCCTTCTCCTTGTCCCGCCTCTCATATTCAGCCCTCTGCTTCTCAGCAAGGAGCTCAACCTGTCGGCAGTTCTGGAGATCATGGCCCTTGGTGCGATGGATCTTGCAGTATTGCTTGTCGGAGTTTCCTGACTTCTCGGCAGCCGCCAAGGCCCGGCATGCGACACATCTGGCAATTTCCTTGCCAGGGTCATCTGCCTTGGTTTTCTTGGCGGAGCCGGCGTCATCAGATCCCTCGACGGCAAGCACGTCTTTACCTTTGCGCTTCCTGTTGCGGCGCCGGCCTTTCTTTGCCGGGGCGGCAGTATCCTCATCTGAAGAGTCGGTTTCCACGCCGGCATCTTCGCCGGGGTACTTCCTTCCCTCTTCCGCCCAGGCACATCTGTCAGCAAGAACATAGAGTTTTGCCACGTCTTTCACCTTGTTCATTGCCAGCTCTTCGCGCATCTTGCGGTTACGCACGTTCTGATGAAACGCGCTGATGATGGCGGCAGGGTGAACATCAGGGATATTGTACTGTACCCGGCTGAACCTCTGTATATATTTGCACAGACTCTCGCGTCCCTTCTAGGGAATGACGTGCAGGTCGCTTGCTTGGCCATGGGCTTGGTGACCTCCAGTAAAGGCGCCAACAAACTCATGGCACAAATCCGACCAGGAGGAAATAGAGTCTATCGGCAAGTGCATCAACCACGACATGGCGTTGGGTTTAAGAGCCAATGGAAAGTAATTCGCAAGCACCTTATCGTCGCGGGCTCCGGCAGCTTGCATCGCGATGGTGTAGATGCTGAGGAACTCAGACGGGTGGGTCTTGTCGTTGTACTTCTCGCCAACGTCAGGTTTGAAGGTGAAGTGAGTGGGCCACTGGAACTGCCGCAGCTCACAGGTAAAAGCCGGACAGCCTACCTCGTAAGGTAGGCCTCCAGGGATCTCCGAGGCCGGGTGGTTCGCAGCAGGCCCTGCTCGCCTGTCCGACTGGTGGCGCGCTCCGCGCCGGCGCTCGATAGTGGTTCGAGCATCTTCATTGGCTCGTTCCCGAAGAACTTGGCGCTGGTCACAGCGGGTACGTGGGTCGGACAACGCTATGGAGATGTCGTCGCCCGTGACGTCGCGACAAGCCGGCGTCCGCGGTACCGGATGGGGAGGAGGTGAATGCACCGTGGTCGCGGCGCCGCCGGCTTTTCCGCCACTGGTGCGTGGGACTCCATTGGAGCGTCGACCCGGGGGCTCCACCGGGCTTGGTTCGTCTTTGTTGGACACCGCAACAAGGCTTCGGATAGTGGCTCTCCATTCGTCGAGTTTCCCCGTGGTGGGGGGAAAGTCGAGGAGCAACTGCGCGCGCGCCAGGGCCTCTGCTGGCGTCGGCGGCAGTGGAACCTGCACGGATCGCGACGCGCTTCGACTTCTGACCATGTCAGAAGGAGCCCTATCACGAACCCGCGGTCGCGTGCCGTTTTCACCAAGGCTTCGGTGAGCGGGCAGGTCTTCTATGTCCCGGGAGTGGCGCTCGGGGCTCTTCCCGCGGCAAAGCCTGGGATCTTCGGCGTGACGACGCCATTCATCGCGTGCTGCCTGGGAGGAGCGCGCTGTTGGCGCTGGCGTGGGAGTCTTGGAGGCCCTTGTGTCGCCTTCGGGTGGGGCGGCGGTGACCTTGGAAGGCCCCGCTCCACCCGCGGAGGGCCTGGCTCCGCCTTTGGATTTGGCGATGTGTGGCCCGTTACTAGGCGCACAAACATCACCGCCTCCCAAACTCCGGCTGCTGGGACGGTGCTGGTGTTCGCGAGCAGCGCCCCGGGTCCTTTCTGCGACCGGTCCGCTGCTCGCCCGCGTCGGGACGGGCTGTCCGGCTTCCGACTGGCCAACCGCCACCGTCGTCTTCTTCTTGGGCGCCATGATGATGAAGAAGCGTCGAACTAACTGCTAAAGCCGATTCTCACAACCGCGCCCCCTACCTGGCGCGCCAAAGATGTCAGTGGGAACGACACCTATGGGATCACAAGAATCCCTACTACGGCAGGCGGGGCGCGGGGTCGTGAGAAGAGCAGATCAAACAGATCGTACAAAGTTTGTTTATCCAGGTTCGGGCTGTGATGATGCGTAAAACCCTACTCCTGCTTTGGTGGATGTATATTCCTGTTCTTGAGCTAGCTCTAGGGCGTTAGGAGCTCCAAAAAGCCGAATCCTTCTCCTGGTCGCCTCGGGCCTCCTTTTATAGAAAAAGGGGTCGCCACAGTGGCATACAGGAGGTGGAAAGGGTACAGTGATGCGAGGTTATCCCTCGCATTACATGACAAGGCGCATTTAATGCGTCTGCTTAGGTGTCCTTGCTTTATCGGGGACGGGGGAGAAATCCGTCTCGTCCGTCGCCGCTCCTTCTTGTGTTGACACGCGCCCTGGCCAGCGATGCCTGCGATGCCATGTAGGCAGGCAGGCAGCTGAGGTGGCGCAGTGGTGGGTCTTCACGAAGATCTGCATGCCGCCATGCAGGTGCCTGCCTAGCTGGTTGGGTCGGCAGCTGCATGCGTACGGCGGTGGAGGTTTAGTCGACGTGGGCCTGATGGCGGCCCTGCGGATGTCCTTGGCAAGGGCCTTGCCGGGGCCCCGGCAAGGGTCTTGCCAAGGCGCCTGTTGTCATCCCCGGCAAGGCGCTTGCTGGGGATCTCGTGGTCTTCCCTGGTTGGTATCTCGCCAAAGGTCGTCGTCTTCTTAGTGCGTATCTGATCTTGAATGTCTTCACAAAGATCTGCATGCCACCACAGGGATGTGTCCCGAATCCTTGCCCCTTGGGGGCAGTGGACTCAAGGGTAATTTGCTCCGTAGGCGTGGGGCGAGTCGCCACGGCAAGGGTCTTGCCGGGGTTGCTAAACCTGTCTCCCGGCAAGGATCTTGCCGGGGGAGTCCGCTTCGTCCTTTTTGCTCTTCGTGGTCTTGGTCTTGGCGTCATTCTAGTTCCCTTGAGCTTCGGTCTTACCCTGGCTCACCCCCCTTGCCTTGCTTGGTGTGGTGGTGCCCGTGGCTCAGACTGCCCGTGCACAGTTATAGGGGTACAAAAAGTGTACCCCTCTTTTTGTACACCGACACCCTGAGTCTTCACAATGCTGATAATCAAAGCTTCTCACAAAATATTGAAGGAGTTCAAGCTATCACTCGTGTTTATCCTCTGGCTGGTATTACGCGTGCTCCTCATCGTGCCCTCACTGAAGCCACTGAAAGCACCATTGCACAACGGCCCAAGAAGCGATCTCGTGTTCTCAATGACCGAGAGCTTCTAGTTGCCCTTCATCAGAAACATGATAAGCATCATGACTGGCTGAAGTGTCAAATGAAAAGCCTCTTGGTGGACGTCAACAGGATTCGCAACCTTGCCACCAAAAATGCCTTTGTCGCCCATGAAACTTGTCGGCGTACATGGAAAGGGCTGACGCTTATGTGTTCTGAAGATGATCTTCAAGATGATGGCTTCTCTGAACGTTTCAAGTTTGACACAACACCTCTGAGAAGGATTGTGCTGCGCGCACTCCACCTCTTGAAGACTCTGAGTTCTCCTCTTCTGCTGCAACAGTGGATGCCCGTGTCATTAATGATGAATATGATGCTACTTCACCACCTTCTGCACGAATAAAAACTGCACCAAGTTCGTCTGCACCGCCAAACAACACCGACGACCCTGCTGCTTCACCTACTCCTCATGGGAACGAGTAGAGGCTCTATGTCTTCAAACCTTTTTGGTCCTTACTGACAAAAGGGGGAGAAGCATATGAGTTTGATAGTCTTCAAGCGGGTTCATATGGGCGGTTGCATTATATTTTGCCTAGTGTTTACAACTCTTGCTTTTTGATATATTTGGTTCTTTGAGTTGTAACACTTAAACTCGATGGTCGTCTGCTACTTATTTGCTATTCTGTGATGCGATGATAAATTCCGCATGTGCGATGATAACTTCCGCACTTAAGTCATTCTGCAGACGTCCATTTTTCATTATGCATGTCATTATCTTCGTTATATCAAATCATGCATGATGAATTATCTTCATAAGTTGAAGAGGATCTCCACAAGTACAACCTGCCATGTGCATTTGCATTCCAAAAGCAAATTACTTATATGCACATCTTCAGGGGGAGCCCTTACCACTTATGAAGACAATTCCTAAATCCTTTACATTTCACATACTTTTATCCCTGTTGAAAAACTTCAACCAGTTTGTCATCAATCACCAAAAAGGGGGAGATTGTAAGTGCATCTAGTGCCACCCCTAGTTGGTTTTGGAGTATTGACGACAAATCTGGTTGAGGGACTAATGTGTTTGTGAGAATTGCAGGATAACACAGGTAGTAGTCCCTCATTGATTCGGTTTACCTACCGGAGATGACCCCTAAAAATGTATGAAGACATTGACGACAATGGTGGTATGTGAAGATATTCATATTGAAGACTATGACATGAGAAGACATTGAGTGAAGATTATGGAGCGCGAAGACTTAGTCGTTTCGTTGTTTCCTTTTCTTCTTTGTTGAGTCATAGGAACCACCGTACTGTTAAGTGGGTTCCAAGTGAACAAAGTCAGAGTGACTGAAAGTGATGCTCAACCCAAATCCTATATCTTCGAGCGAAGACAATGAGAGCAAATCTTATCCAGAGCTGGATGAGTCAGCTTTGCTTGTAGCCCAAGTAAAGTTGCCGTGTGTGTTTGAAATCTGACCGTTGGAACACGTGTCAGTTCCTTAGTGACCTAGGGTCATTTCGGACATATCAGGTCGGGTTGCCTAGTGGCTATAAATAGCCCACCCCCTACACCATAAATTGGTGGCTGCTCAGAGTTAGTGCATGGCTTTTGTCGTATTGAGAGCAACCCACCTCGAAGCCTTTGAGAGAGAGAAATCCTTGCGAGGACAAAGCCCAAACACCCAGAGCCAAAGAGTGTTAGGCATCACTGAAGTCTTTCTGTCTGCGTGACCTGAAGACTTATTACACTTGAGGATTGTGAATCCTCCAGCCGGTTAGGCGTCGCGTTCTGAGCATCCAAGAGTCATTGTGGATCGCCAGTGAATGAAGTCTGTGAAAGTTTAGAAGTCTACCTTGAAGACTTACCAGAGTAATTGGGTGAGGACTGGGTGTCCTTAGCTCAAGGGGAATAAGGTGAAGACGTGGTCTTCTGAGTTGAATCTCAGCCTCCCTAACCAGATGTACAGTTGTCATAGCAACTGGAACTGGTCCAACAAATCATGTGTCCTCAACAAGTGACTGGTTCTATCCTCTCCCTATCTTTATTTAGAGTTTGTCTTCGTGAAGTCATTGCTTGTTTGCTTTACCTATTTGTCTTCACTGTCTAACTATTTTCGTAGTTTGGCTTCATGCCATCTTCCATCCTGATCCTTACTACCTAGCTGCTGTTAGTCGTTGTACTTTCACATTATTGCATACTTGACTATGGCTTTCTTAGTGTAGTTTATCTTCCGCTGCATATCAATAGGGTCATTTCTATTGTTTGTCTTCGAAACTTCCATGTTTTGAAGACTTTCATAAAAATCGCCTATTCACCCCCCCCTCTAGTCGATAACTAGCACTTTCAGTCTTCAATTAAGGACTGAGTTTGAGTCATTTCCGTGTCCAACAGGTCATCGCTTTTGTCTAACAACTTTTGAATATGCTCCATAGCAGTTTGTTGTTTTGTAGCAATTTTAGCAAGTGTGTTGTAGCTAGGTTTAGATTCACATTCAGAGTCATTTTCACTGGATGTTTGAAAGTAAGCATCACGTGAGTTTACCTTGGCACCATGTGCCATGAAGCAGTAGGTAGGAGCAGAGTCATCCTCATCATTAGCATCAGCGTTGGGGACGAGACCATTGTCTTCGGTGTTGAAGATGGACTTGGCAATATACGCTGAAGCCAGAGCCAACCTTGCCACACCTGAATCAGACTCCTCCTCAAACTCCACCTCCGCCTCCCCAAAAGCAGACTCCTCCTCTGAATCCATCTCCTTGCCAACAAACGCACGAGCCTTGCTTGATGAGTTCTTCTTGAGAAATGAAGACTTCGATGAAGACTTTGAGGATTTCTTCTACTTGTTGTCATCATAATCATAATCCTTGCTCTTCTTCTTCTTCTTGGTCTCATTGTCCCATTGTGGACACTCGGAGATGTAGTGACCAGGTTTCTTGCATTTGTGGCATGTTCTCTTCTTGTGGTCACGAGTGGAAGCTTCATCATTTCCTCAGGTGGATCTTGAAGACTTTCTGAAGCCTTTCTTCTTGGTAAACTTCTGGAACTTCTTCACGAGCATAGCTAGCTCCTTTCCAATGTCTTTGGGATCCCCAGAACTATAGTCAAATTCTTCTTCAGATGAGGAAACAACCTTTGCATTCAAAGTGTGAGTTCAACCATAGTTGGGAGCATAGATGTCTCTCTTCTTAGATAACTGGAACTCATGTGTGTTGAGCCTCTCAAGTATGTCAGACTGATCGAGAGTCTTGAAGTCAGGATGTTCTTGAATCATCAGGGTCAGGGTGTCGAAAGAGCTGTCAAGTGATCTCAGAAGCTTCTTGACGATTTCGTGCTTGGTGATCTCAGTGGCACCAAGTGCGCGAAGCTCATTTGTGATATCAGTGAGGCGATCAAACGTGAGCTGGACATTCTCATTGTCGTTTCTCTTGAAGCAGTTGAATAGGTTGCAAAGAACATCAATCCGTGAGTCTCTTTGAGTTGAGACGCCTTCGTTGACCTTGGAGAGCCGGTCCCATACTAGCTTTGTAGTTTCCAGTGCACTCACACGACCATATTGTCCTTTGGTCAGATGACCACAAATGATGTTCCTGGCAGTTGAATCCAGTTGAATGAACCTCTTGACATTAGCTGCGGTGACACCTTCACCGACCTTGGGAACGCCATTCTTGACGACATACCAGAGGTCGACGTCAATGTCTTTAAGATGCATACGCATCTTACTCTTCCAGTAGGGGTAATTAGTGCCATTGAAGATGGGGCACGCATTGGAGACCTTGATTATCCCTGCAGTCGACATAGCTAAAACTATAGGTGGTTAAACTGAAGGAAATATGCCCTAGAGGCAATAATAAAGTTGTTATTTATATTTCCTTATATCATGATAAATGTTTATTATTCATGCTAGAATTGTATTAACCGGAAACTTAGTACATGTGTGAATACATAGACAAACAGAGTGTCCCTAGTATGCCTCTACTTGACTAGCTCGTTAATCAAAGATGGTTAAGTTTCCTGACCATAGACATGTGTTGTCATTTGATGAACGGGATCACATCATTAGAGAATGATGTGATGGACAAGACCCATCCGTTAGCTTAGCATAATGATCGTTTAGTTTTATTGCTATTGCTTTCTTCATGACTTATACATGTTCCTCTGACTATGAGATTATGCAACTCCCGAATACCGGAGGAACACCTTGTGTGCTATCAAATGTCACAACGTAACTGGGTGATTATAAAGATGCTCTACAGGTGTCTCCGATGGTGTTTGTTGAGTTGGCATAGATCGAGATTAGGATTTGTCACTCCGTGTATCGGAGAGGTATCTCTGGGCCCTCTCGGTAATGCACATCACTATAAGCCTTGCAAGCAATGTGACTAATGAGTTAGTTACGGGATGATGCATTACGGAACGAGTAAAGAGACTTGCCGGTAACGAGATTGAACTAGGTATGGTGATACCGACGATCGAATCTCGGGCAAGCAACATACCGATGACAAAGGGAACAACGTATGTTGTTATGCGATTTTGACCGATAAAGATCTTCGTAGAATATGTAGGAGCCAATATGAGCATCCAGGTTCCGCTATTGGTTATTGACGGAGATGTGTCTCGGTCATGTCTACATAGTTCTCGAACCCGTAGGGTCCGCAAGCTTAACGTTCGATGATGATTTGTATTATGAGTTATGTGATTTGATGACCGAAGATTGTTCAGAGTCCTGGATGAGATCACAGACATGACGAGGAGTCTCGAAATGGTCGAGACATAAATATTGATATATTGGACGATGTTATTCAGACACCGGATGAGTTCCGAGAGGTACTAGATAACTATCAGAGTGCCGGAGGGTTATCGGAACCCCCCGGGGGAACTAATGGCCCTTGATGGGCCTTAGTGGGAAGAGAGGAAGGGCCACAAGGAGGGCCGGCCCCCTTCCTTCTTCCCCCTCTCCTTAGTGGAATCCACTAGGACTTGGATCCCCTCTCCTGCGCGCGCCCCTAGGACGGGTCGGCCGGCCTCCCTCCCCTTCCTTTATATACGGGATGCAGGGGCACCCTAGAAAACACAAGTTTCTCTAACCGTGTGCGGTGCCCCCCTCCACAGCTACACAACCTCGGTCATATCTGTAGTGCTTTACGCAAAAGCCTGCGCTGGTAACTTTCATTATCACCATCACCCATGCCATCATGTTGACGGAACTCTCCCTCGGCCTCAACTGGATCAAGAGTTCGAGGGACTCATCGAGCTGAACGTGTGCTGACGCCCACTGGAGGGTGCCGTATGTTACGCGTGCTTGGATCGGTTTGGAATCGCGACAGACGTTTGGACTACCATCTGACCCGCCATTACTAAATGCCTTCCACTTTCGGTCTACAAGGGTACGTGGATACACTCTCCCCGCTCGTTGCTACGCATCTCCTATATAGATCTTGCGTGATCGTAGGTAAATTTTTTGAAATACAGCGTTTCCCAACAATGGCATCTGAGCCAGGTCTATGCGTAGATGTTATATGCATGAGTAGAACACAAAGAGTTGTCAGCGATAATAGTCATACTGCTTACCAGCAACGTCTTACTTTGATTCGGCGGTATTGTTGGATGAAGCGGCCCGGACCGACATTACATGACCACGTTCATGAGCCTGGTTCTACCGACGTGCTTCACACACAGGTGGCTAGTGGGTGTCTGTTTCTCCAGCTTTAGTTGAATCGGGATTGACTACTCCCGATCGTTGTTGAAGGTTAAAACAGCACACTTGACGAAAAATCATTGTGGTTTTGATGTGTATGTAAGAATGGTTCTTGCAAGAAGCCCGTAGCAGTCACGTAAAACTTGCAACAACAAAGTAGACGACGTCTAACTTGTTTTTGCAGGGCTTGTTGTGATGTGATATGGTCAAGTCATGATGATATATAAATTGTTGTATGAGATGATCATGATTGGAAAAGTTATCGGCAACTGGCTGGAGCCATATGGTTGTCGCTTTATTGTATAAAATGCAATCGCCATGTAATTGCTTTACTTTATCACTAAGTGGTAGCGATAGTCATAGAAGCAATAGTTGGCGAGATGACAACGATGCTACGATGGAGATCAAGGTGTCAAGCCGATGACGATGGTGATCATGACAGTGCTTTGGAGATGGAGATCAAAGGCACAAGATGAGGATGGCCATATCATATCACTTATTTTGATTGCATGTGATGTTTATCCTTTATGCATCTTATTTTGCTTAGTACGGCGGTAGAATTATAAGATGATCCCTCACTAAATTTCAAGGTACAAGTGTTCTCCCTGAGTATGCACCGTTGCAAAAGTTCGTCGTGCCGAGACACCACGTGATGATCGGGTGTGATAAGCTCTATGTTCACATACAACGGGTGCAAGCCAGTTTTGCACACGCATAATACTCGGGTTAAACTTGACGAGCCTAGCATATGCAGATATGGCCTCGGAACACTGAAACCAAAAGGTCGAACGTGAATCATATAGTAGATATGATCAACATAGTGATGTTCACCATTGAAAGCTACTCCATCTCACGTGATGATCGGACGTGGTTTAGTTGATATGGATCACGTGATCATTTAGATGACTAGAGGGATGTCTATCTAAGTGGGAGTTCTTAAGTAATATGATTAATTGAACTTTAATTTATCATGAACTTAGTACCTGCTAGTATTTTGCATGTCTATGTTATTGTAGATAAATGGCCTGTGCTACTGTTCCTTTGAATTTTAAAGCGTTCCTAGAGAAAGCTAAGTTGAAAGATGATGGTAGGAACTACACGGACTGGGTCTGTAACTTGAGGATTATCCTCATTGCTGCACAGAAGAATTATGTCCTGAAAGCACTGCTAGGTGCAAGACCCGCTGCAGGAGCAACACCGGACGTTATGAATGTCTGGCAGAGCAAAGCTAATGACTACTCGATAGTTCAGTGTGCCATGCTTTACGGCTTAGAACCGGGACTTCAACGATGTTTTGAACGTCATGGAGCATATGAGATGTTCCAGGAGTTGAAGTTAATATTTCAAGCAAATGCCCGAATTGAGAGATATGAAGTCTCCAATAAGTTCTATAGCTGCAAGATGGAGGAGAATAGTTCTGTCAGTGAACATATACTCAAAATGTCTTGGTACCACAACCACTTGACTCAACTGGGAGTTAATCTTCCTGATGATAGTGTCATTGAGAGAGTTCTTCAATCACTGCCACCAAGCTACAAAAGCTTCTGATGAACTATAATATGCAAGGGATGGATAAGACAATTCCCGAGCTCTTCGCGATGCTAAAAGCTGCGGAGGTAGAAATCAAGAAGGAGCATCAAGTGTTGATTGTTAACAAGACCACTAGTTTCAAGAAAAAGGGCAAAGGGAAGAAAGGGAACTTCAAGAAGAACGGCAAGCAAGTTGCTGCTCAAGTGAAGAAGCCCAAGTCTGGACCTAAGCCTGAGACTGAGTGCTTCTACTGCAAAGGGACTGGTCACTGGAAGCGGAATTGCCCCAAGTATTTGGCAGATAAGAAGGATGGCAAAGTGAAAGGTATATTTGATATACATGTTATTGATGTGTACCTTACTAATGCTCGTAGTAGCGCCTGGGTATTTGATACTTGTTCTGTTGCTCACATTTGGCACTCGAAACAGGGGCTACTGATTAAGCGAAGATTGGCTAAGGACGAGGTGATGATGCGCGTGGGTAATGGTTCCAAAGTAGATGTGATCGCCGCCGGCACGCTACCTCTACATCTACCTTCGGGATTAGTTTTGGACCTAAATAATTGTTATTTGGTGCCAGCGTTAAGCATGAACATTATATCTGGATCTTGTTTGATGCGAGACGGTAATTCATTTAAATCAGAGAATAATGGTTGTTCTATTTATATGAGCAATATCTTTTATGGTCATGCACCCTTGATGAGTGGTCTATTTTTGTTAAATCTCGATAGTAGTGATACACATATTCATGGTATTGAAGCCAAAAGATACAAGTTTAATAATGATAGTGCAACTTATTTGTGGCACTAGCATTTAGGTCATATTGGTCTAAAGCGCATGAAGAAACTCCATGCTGATGGGCTTTTGGAATCACTTGATTATGAATCACTTGATGCTTGCGAACCATGCCTCATGGCCAAGATGACTAAGACTCCATTCTCCGGAACAATGGAGCGAGCAATAGATTTATTGGAAATAATACATACTGATATATGCGGTCCGATGAGTGTTGATGCTCGCGGTGGGTATCGTTATTTTCTGACCTTCACAGATGATTTGAGCAGATATAGGTATATCTACTTAATGAAACATAAGTCTGAAACATTTGAAAAGTTCAAAGAATTTCAGAGTGAAGTGGAAAATCATCGTAACAAGAAAATAAAGTTTCTACGATCTGATCGTGGAGGAGAATATTTGAGTTATGAGTTTGGTCTTCATTTGAAACAATGCGGAATAGTTTCGCAACTCATGCCACCTGGAACACCACATCGTAATGGTGTGTCCGAACGTCGTAACTGCACTTTATTAGATATGGTGCGATCTATGATGTCTCTTACTGATTTACCACTGTCGTTTTGGGGCTATGCTTTAGAGACGGCTGCATTCACGTTAAACAGGGCACCATCTAAATCCGTTGAGGCGACACCATATGAATTGTGGTTTGGCAAGAAACCCAAGTTGTCGTTTTTTAAAGTTTGGGGTTGCGATGCTTATGGTAAAAAGCTTCAACCTGATAAGCCCGAACCCAAATCGGAGAAATGTGTCTTCATAGGATACCCAAAGGAGACTGTTGGGTACACCTTCTATCACAGATCCGAAGGAAAGATATTTGTTTCTAAGAATGGATCCTTTCTAGAGAAGGAGTTTCTCTCGAAAGAAGTGAGTGGGAGGAAAGTAGAACTTGATGAGGTAATGTACCTGCTCCCTTATTGGAAAGTAGTTCATCACAGAAATCAGTTCCAGTGATTCCTACACAGGAAGCTAATGATGATGATCATGAAACTTCAGATCAAGTTACTACCGAACCTCGTAGGTCAACCAGAGTAAGATCTGCACCAGAGTGGTACGGTAATCCTGTTCTGGAAGTCATGTTACTTGATCATGACGAACCTACGAGCTATGAGGAAGCGATGATGAGCCCAGATTCCACGAAATGGCTTGAGGCCATGAAATCTGAGGTGGGATCCAAGTATGAGAACAAAGTGTGGACTTTGGTTGACTTGCCCGATGATCGGCATGCCATAGAGAATAAATGGATCTTCAAGAAGAAGACTGACACTGACGGTAATGTTACTGTCTACAAAGCTCGACTTGTTGCGAAAGGTTTTCGACAAGTTCAAGGAGTTGACTATGATGAGAGCTTCTCACCCGTAGTGATGCTCAAGTCTATCCGAATCATGTTAGCAATTACCGCATTTTACGGTTATGAAATCTGGCAAATGGATGTCAAAACTGCATTCCTTAATGGATATCTTAAAGAAGAGTTGTATATGATGCAACCAAAAGGTTTTGTCAAAAGATGCTAACAAAGTGTGCAAACTCCAGCGATCCATTTATGGACTGGTGCAAGCCTCTCAGAGTTGGAATATACGCTTTGATAGTGTGATCAAAGCATATGGTTTTATACAGACTTTTGGAGAAGCCTGTATTTACAAGAAAGTGACTGGGAGCTCTGTAGATTTTCTGATATTATATGTGGATGACATATTGTTGATCGAAAATGATACTGAATTTCTGAATAGCATAAAAGGATACTTGAATAAGAATTTTTCAATGAAAGACCTCGGAGAAGCTGCTTATATATTGGGCATCAAGATCTATAGAGATAGATCAAGACGCTTAATTGGACTTTCACAAAGCACATACATTGATAAAGTTTTGAAGAAGTTCAAAATGGATCAGTGAAAGAAAGGGTTCTTGCCTGTGTTACAAAGTGTGAAATTGAGTCAGACTCAATGCCCGACCACTACATAAGATAGAGAGAAAATGAAAGTCATTACCTATGCCTCAGCCATAGGTTCTATCATGTATGCAATGTTGTGTACCAGACCTGATGTGTGCCTTGCTATTAGTTTAGCAGGGAGGTACCAAAGTAATCCAGGAGTGGATCACTGGACAACGGTCAAGAACATCCTGAAATACCTGAAAAGCTAAGGATATGTTTCTCGTTTATGGAGGTGACAAAGAGCTTGTCGTAAACGGTTACGTCGATGCAAGCTTTGACACTGATCCGGATGACTCTAAGTCACAAACTGGATACGTATTTATATTGAATGGTGGAGCTGTCAGTTGGTGCAGTTCCAAACAGAGCGTCGTGGCGGGATCTACGTGTGAAGTGGAGTACATAACTGCTTCAGAAGCAGAAAATGAAGGAGTCTGGATGAAGGAGTTCATATGCGATCTAGGTGTCATACCTAGTGCATCGGTCCAATGAAAATCTTTTGTGACAATACTGGAGCAATAGCCTTGGCGAAGGAATCCAAAATTCACAAGAGAACCAAACACATTAAGAGACGCTTCAATTCCATCCGCGATCAAGTCAAGGAGGGAGACATATAAATTTGCAAAATACATACGGAACTGAATATTGAAGACCCATTGACTAAGCCTCTCACGAGCAAAACATGATCAGCACCAAGACTCCATGGGCGTTAGAATCATTACTATGTAATCTAGATTATTGACTCTGCAAGTGGGAGACTAAAGGAAATATGCCCTAGAGGCAATAATAAAGTTGTTGTTTATATTTCTTTATATCATGATAAATGTTTATTATTCATGCTAGAATTGTATTAACTAGAAACTTAGTACATGTGTGAATACATAGACAAACAGAGTGTCCCTAGTATGCCTCTACTTGACTAGCTTGTTAATCAAATATGGTTAAGTTTCCTGACCATGGACATGTGTTGTCATTTGATGAATGGGATCACATCATTAGAGAATGATGTGATAGCTTAGCATAATGATCGTTTAGTTTTATTTCTATTGCTTTCTTCATGACTTATACATGTTCCTCTGACTATGCGATTATGCAACTCCCGAATACCGGAGGAACACCTTGTGTGCTATCAAATGTCACAACGTAACTGGGTGATTATAAAGATGCTCTACAGGTGTCTCCGATGGTGTTTGTTGAGTTGGCATAGATCGAGATTAGGATTTGTCACTCCGTGTATCAGAGAGGTATCTCTGGGACCTCTCGGTAATGAACATCACTGCGAGCCTTGCAAGCAATGTGTCTAATGAGTTAGTCACGGGATGATGCATTACGAAACGAGTAAAGAGACTTGCTGGTAACAAGACTGAAATAGGTATGGTGATACCGACGACCGAATCTCGGGCAAGTAACATACCGACGACAAAGGAAATAACATATGTTGTTATGCGGTTTTGACCGATAAAGATCTTCGTAGAATATGTAGAAGCTAATATGAGCATCCAGTTTCCGCTATTGGTTATTGACCGAAGATGTGTCTCGGTCATGCCTACATAGTACTCGAACCCGTAGGGTCCGCACGCTTAGCGTTCGATGATGATTTGTATTATGAGTTATGTGATTTGATGACCGAAGATTGTTCGGAGTCCCGGATGAGATCACAGACATGACGAGGAGTCTCAAAATGGTTGAGACATAAAGATTGATATATTGGACAATGTTATTCGGACACCGGATGAGTTCCGAGAGGTACCGGATACCTATCGGAGTGCCGAAGGGTTATCGGAACCCCCCAGGGGAACTAATGGGCCTTGATGGGCCTTAGTGGGAAGAGAGGAAGGGCCACAAGGGGCTGGCCGCGCCCACCCCCCCTTGGGTCCGAATTGGACTAGGGGAAGGGGGCGGCGCCCCCCTTTCCTTCCCTTCCCCCTCTTCCTTCCTTCTTCCCCCTCTTCCTTAGGTGGAATCCTACTAGGACTTGGAGTCCTAGTAGGACTCCCCTCTCCTAGCATGCCCTAGGAGGGACGTCCGGCCTCCCCTCCCCTCCTTTATATACGGGGGCAGGGGGCACCCTAGAACACACAAGTTTCTCTTAACCGTGTGCGGTGCCCCCCTCCACAGTTACACACCTCAGTCATATCGTCGTAGTGCTTAGGAAAAGCCCTGCACCGGTAACTTCATCATCACCGTCACCACGCCATTGTGCTAATGGAACTCTCCCTCGGCCTCAACTGGATCAAGAGTTCGAGGGATGTCATTGAGCTGAACGTGTGCTGAACGCGGAGTTGCCGTACGTTCGGTGCTTGGATCGGTTGGATCGCGAAAACGTTCGACTACATCAACCGCGTTACTAAACGCTTCCACTTTTGGTCTACGAGGGTACGTGGACACACTCTCCCCGCTCGTTGCTATGCATCTCCTAGATAGTTCTTGCGTGATCGTAGGTAAATGTTTTGAAATACTATGTTTCCCAACATAAACCGAATCACACAGAACAAGGGAGAACCTTACTCTGATACCAATTGAAAGTGCTAGTTATCGACTAGGGGGGGTGAATAGGCGATTTTTATGTAAGTCTTCAAAACATGGGGGCTTTGAAGACGAACAGTAGAAATGAACCTATTGGTATGCAGCAGAAGGTAGACTACACTAGACAAGCCATAGTCAAGTAAGCAATGAAGTGAAAGCACGAAGACTATCAGCAACTAGGTAGTATAGATCAGGATGGAAGATGGTATGAAGCCAAACGGTAAATAGTCTTCACACAGTGAAGACAATCATATCATGCAAGCAGACAATGACTTCACGAAGACAGACTGAAAGTAAAGGGAAGTGAAGGATAGAACCAGTAGCTTCTTGAAGGCAAGGATTTGGTAGACCAGTTCCAGTTGCTGCGACAACTGTACATCTGGTTAGGGAGGCTGAGATTTAACTCATAAGACCACGTCTTCACCTTATTCCCCTTGAGCTAAGAACACTTAGTCCTCGCCCAATCACTCTGGTAAGTCTTCAAGGTAGACTTCCAAACCTTCACAGACTTCGTTCACTGGTAATCCACAATGGCTCTTGGATGCTCAGAACGTGACACCTAATTGGCTGGAGGATTCACAGTCCTCAAGTGTAACAAGTCTTCAGATCACGCAAACAGAAAGACTTCAGTGATGCCTAACACTCTTTAGCTCTGGGTGTTTTGGGCTTTGTCCTCGCAAGGATCTCTCTCTCAAATGCTTCGGAGGTGCGTTTCTCTCAAATGACAAAAGCCGTGCACTAACTCTGAGCAGCCCCCAATTTATGGTGTAGGTGAAGGAAATATGCCCTAGAGGCAATAATAAAGTTATTATTTATTTCCTTATATCACGATAAATGTTTATAATTCATGCTAGAATTGTATTAACCGGAAACATAATACATGTGTGAGTACATAGACAAACAGAGTGTCACTAGAATAGCTCTACTTGACTAGCTCGTTGATCAAAGATGGTTATGTTTCCTAGCCATAGACATGAGTTGTCATTTGGTTAATGGGATCACATCATTAGGAGAATGATGTGATTGACATGACCCATTCCGTTAACTTAGCACACGATCTTTTAGTATGTTGCTATTGCTTTCTTCATGACTTATACATGTTCCTATGACTATGAGATTATGCAACTCCCGTTTACCACAGGAACACTTTGTGTGCTACCAAACGTCACAACGTAACTGGGTGATTATAAAGGTGCTCTACAGGTGTCTCCGAAGGTACTTGTTGGGTTGGCGTATTTCGAGATTAGGATTTGTCACTCCGATTGTCGGAGAGGTATCTCTGGGCCCTCTCGGTAATGCACATCACTTAAGCCTTGCAAGCATTGCAACTAATGAGTTAGTTGCGGGATGATGTATTACGGAATGAGTAAAGATACTTGCCGGTAATGAGATTGAACTAGGTATTGAGATACCGACGATCGAATCTCGGGCAAGTAACATACCAATGACAAAGGGAACAACGTATGTTGTTATGCGGTCTGACCGATAAAGATCTTCGTAGAATATGTGGGAGCCAATATGAGCATCCAGGTTCCGCTATTGGTTATTGACCGGAGACGTGTCTCGGTCATGTCTACATAGTTCTCGAACCCATAGGGTCCGCACGCTTAACGTTTCGATGATAGTTATATTATGAGTCTATATGTTTTGATGTACCGAAGGTTGCTTGGAGTCCCGGATGTGATCACGGACATGACGAGGAGTCTCGAAATGGTCGAGACATGAAGATTGATATATTGGAAGCCTATGTTTGGATATCGGAAGTGTTCCGGGTGAAATCAGGATTTTACCGGAGTACCAGGAGGTTACCGGAACCCCCCCCCCCCCCCGGGGGTTAATGGGCCATAGTGGGCCTTAGTGGAGAAGAGGAGAGGCAGCCAGGGCAAGGGCCACGCGCCCTTCCCCCCTAGTCCGAATAGGACAAGGAGAGGGGGGCGGCACCCCCCCTTCCTTCTTCTCCTCCACCTCTTCCCCCCAAGTCCTAATCCAACTAGGAAAGGGGGGAGTCCTACTCCCGGTGGGAGTAGGACTCCTCTTGGCGCGCCCCCCTTGGCCGGCCGCACCTCCCCCCCTTGCTCCTTTATATACGGGGGCAGGGGGCACCCTAGACCCAACAATTGATCGTTTGATATTTTAGCCATGTGCGGTGCCCCCCCTCCACCATAGTCCACCTCGATAAAACTGTAGCGGTGCTTAGGCGAAGCCCTGCGTCGGTAGAACGTCATCATCGTCACCACACCGTCGTGCTAGCGAAACTCTCCCTCAAAACTCAGCTGGATCGGAGTTCGAGGGACGTCATCAGGCTGAACGTGTGCTGAACTCGGAGGTGCCATGCATTCGGTACTTGATCGGTCAGATCGTGAAGACATACGACTACATCAACCACGTTGTGCTAACGCTTCCACTTTTGGTCTACGAGGGTACGTGGACAACGCTCTCCCCTCTTGTTGCTATGCATCACCATGATCTTGCGTGTGCGTAGGATTTTTTTTGAAATTACTACGTTCCCCAACAGTGGCATTCGAGCCAGGTTTTATGCGTAGATGTCAAATGCATGAGTAGAACACAAGTGAGTTGTGGGCGATATAAGTCATACTGCTTACCAGCATGTCATACTTTGGTTCGGCGGTATTTTTGGATGAAGCGGCCCGGACCGACATTACGCGTACGCTTACGCGAGACTGGTTCTACCGACGTGCTTTGCACATAGGTGGCTGGCGGGTGTCAGTTTATCCAACTTTAGTTGAACCGAGTGTGGCTACGCCCGATCCCTGCGAAGGTTAAAACATCACCAACTTGACAAACTATCGTTGTGGTTTTGATGTGTAGGTAAGAACGGTTCTTGCTAAGCCCATAGCAGCCACGTAAAACTTGCAACAACAAAGTAGAGGACGTCTAACTTGTTTTTGCGGGGCATGTTGTGATGTGATATGGTCAAGACATGATGCTAAATTTTATTGTATGAGATAATCATGTTTTGTAACCGAGTTATCGGCAACTGGCAGGAGCCATATGGTTGTTGCTTTATTGTATGCAATGCAATCGCCCTTTAATGCTTTACTTTATCACTAAGCGATAGCGATAGTCATAGAAGCATAAGATTGGCGAGAAGACAACGATGCTACGATGGAGATCAAGGTGTCGCGCCGGTGACGATGGTGATCATGGAGGTGCTTCGGAGATGGAGATCACAAGCACAAGATGATGATGGCCATATCATATCACTTATATTGATTGCATGTGATGTTTATCTTTTATGCATCTTATCTTGCTTTGATTAACAATAGCATTATAAGATGATCTCTCACTAAATTTCAAGATAAAAGTGTTCTCCCTGAGTATGCACCATTGCCAAAGTTCGTCATGCCCAGACACCACGTGATGATCGGGTGTGATAAGCTCTACGTCCATCTACAACGGGTGCAAGCCAGTTTTGCAAACGCATAATACTTGGGTTAAACTTGACGAGCCTAGCATATGCAGATATCGCCTCGGAACACTGAGACCGAAAGGTTGAGCGTGAATCATATAGTAGATATGATCAACATAGTGATGTTCACCATTGAAAACTACTCCATTTCACATGATGATCGGTTATGGTTTAGTTGATTTGGATCACGTGATCACTTAGAAGATTAGAGGGATGTCTATCTAAGTGGGAGTTCTTAAGTAATATGATTAATTGAACTTAAATTTATCATGAACTTAGTACCTGATAGTATCTTGCTTGTCTATGTTGATTGTAGATAGATAGCTCGTGCTGTTGTTCTGTTGAATTTTAATGCGTTCCTTGAGAAAGCAAAGTTGAAAGATGATGGTAGCAATTACACGGACTGGGTCCGTAACTTGAGGATTATCCTCATTGCTGCACAGAAGAATTACGTCATGGAAGCACCGCTAGGTGTACCACCTGCGCCGGCAACTGCAGACATTGTGAACGCCTGGCAGTCACGTGTTGATGACTACTTGATAGTTCAGTGTGCCATGCTTTACATCTTAGAACCGGGACTTCAATGACGTTTTGAACGTCATGGAGCATATGAGATGTTACAAGAGTTGAAGTTAATATGTCAAAAGAATGCCCGGATTGAGAGATATGAAGTCTCCAATAAGTTCTACAGCTGCAAGATGGAGGAGAATAGTTCTGTCAGTGAGCATATACTCAAGATGTCTGGGTATAATAATCACATGATTCAACTAGGAGTTAATCTTCCGGATGATAGCGTCATTGACAGAATTCTCCAGTCACTTCCACCAAGCTACAAGAGCTTCGTGATGAACTATAACATGCAAGGGATGGATAAGACGATTCCCGAGCTCTTCGCAATGCTAAAGGCTGCGGAGGTAGAAATCAAAAAGAAGCATCAAGTGTTGATTGTCAATAAGACCACTAGTTTCAAGAAAAAGGGCAAAGGGAAGAAGAAGGGGAACTTCAAGAAGAACATCAAGCAAGTTGCTGCTCAGGAGAAGAAACCCAAGTCTGGACCTAAGCCTGAAACTGAGTGCTTCTACTGCAAGCAGACTGGTCACTGGAAGCGGAACTGCCCCAAGTATTTGGCGGATAAGAAGGATGGCAAGGTGAACAAAGGTATATGTGATATACATGTTATTGATGTGTACCTTACTAGAGCTCGCAGTAGCACCTGGGTATTTGATACTGGTTCTGTTGCTAATATTTGCAACTCGAAACAGGGACTACGGATTAAGCGAACACTGGCCAAGGACGAGGTGACGATGCGCGTGGGAAATGGTTCCAAAGTCGATGTGATCGCGGTCGGCACGCTACCTCTACATCTACCTTCGGGATTAGTTTTAGACCTAAATAATTGTTATTTGGTGCCAGCATTGAGCATGAACATTATATCTGGATCTTGTTTGATGCGAGACAGTTATTCATTTCAATCAGAGAATAATGGTTGTTCTATTTATATGAGTAATATCTTTTATAGTCATGCACCCTTGAAGAGTGGTCTATTTTTGATGAATCTCGATAGTAGTGATACACATATTCATAATGTTGAAACCAAAAGATGCAGAGTTGATAATGATAGTGCAACTTATTTGTGGCACTGCCGTTTAGGTCATATCGGTGTAAAGCGCATGAAGAAACCCCATACCGATGGACTTTTGGAACCACTTGATTATGAATCACTTGGTACTTGCGAACCGTGCCTTATGGGCAAGATGACTAAAACGCCGTTCTCCGGTACTATGGAGAGAGCAACAGATTTGTTGGAAATCATACATACAGATGTATGTGGTCCGATGAATGTTGAGGCTCATGGCGGGTATCGTTATTTTCTCACCTTCACAGATGATTTAAGCAGATATGGGTATATCTACTTAATGAAACATAAGTCTGAAACGTTTGAAAAGTTCAAAGAATTTCAGAGTGAAGTTGAAAATCATCGTAACAAGAAAATAAAGTTTCTACGATCTGATCGTGGAGGAGAATATTTGAGTTACGAGTTTGGTCTACATTTGAAACAATGCGGAATAGTTTCGCAACTCACGCCACCCGGAACACCACAGCGTAATGGTGTGTCCGAACGTCGTAGTCGTACTTTACTAGATATGGTGCGATCTATGATGTCTCTTACTGATTTACTGCTATCATTTTGGGGTTATGCTTTAGAGACGGTTGCATTCATGTTAAATAGGGCACCATCAAAATCCGTTGAGACGACGCCTTATGAACTGTGGTTTGGCAAGAAACCAAAGTTGTCGTTTCTTAAAGTTTGGGGCTGCGATGCTTATGTGAAAAAGCTTCAACCTGATAAGCTCGAACCCAAATCAGAAAAATGTGTCTTCATAGGATACCCAAAGGAGACTGTTGGGTACACCTTCTATCATAGATCCGAAGGCAAGACATTCGTTGTTAAGAATGGATCCTTTCTAGAGAAGGAGTTTCTCTCGAAAGAAGTGAGTGGGAGGAAAGTAGAACTTGATGAGGTAACTATACCTGCTCCCTTATTGGAAAGTAGCTCATCATAGAAATCTATTCATGTGACACCTACACCAATTAGTGGGGAAGTTAATGATGATGATCATGGAACTTCAGATCAAGTTGTTACTGAACCTCGTAGATCAACCAGAGTAAGATCCGCACCAGAGTGGTACGTTAATCCTGTTCTGGAAGTCATGTTACTCGACCATGATGAACCGACGAACTATGAAGAAGCGATAGTGAGCCCAGATTCCGCAAAATGGCTTGAGGCCATGAAATCTGAGATGGGATCCATGTATGAGAACAAAGTGTGGACTTTGGTTGACTTGCCCGATGATCGGCAAGCAATTGAGAATAAATGGATCTTCAAGAAGAAGACTGACGCTGACGGTAATGTTACTGTCTACAAAGCTCGACTTGTTGCGAAAGGTTTTCGACAAGTTCAAGGGATTGACTACGATGAGACCCTCTCACCCATAGCGATGCTTAAGTCTGTCCAAATCATGTTAGCAATTGCCGCATTTTATGATTATGAAATTTGGCAGATGGATGTCAAAACTGCATTCCTGAATGGATTTCTGGAAGAAGAGTTGTATATGATGCAACCAGAAGGTTTTGTCGATCCAAAAGAGGCTAACAAAGTGTGCAAGCTCCAGCAATCCATTTATGGACTGGTGCAAGCCTCTCGGAGTTGGAATAAACGCTTTGATAGTGTGATCAAAGCATTTGGTTTTGTACAAACTTTTGGAGAAGCCTGTATTTACAAGAAAGTGAGTGGGAGCTATGTAGCATTTCTGATATTATATGTGGATGACATATTGCTGATTGGAAATGATATAGAATTTATGGATAGCATAAAGGGATACTTGAATAAGAGTTTTTCAATGAAAGACCTCGGTGAAGCTGCTTATATATTGGGCATTAAGATCTATAGAGATAGATCAAGACGCTTAATTGGACTTTCACAAAGCACATACCTTGACAAAGTTCTGAATAAGTTCAAAATGGATCAAGCAAAGAAAGGGTTCTTGCCTATGTTACAAGGTGTGAAGTTGTGTAAGACTCAATGCCCGACCACTGCAGAAGATAGAGAGAAAATGAAAGATGTTCCCTATGCTTCAGCCATAGGCTCTATCATGTATGCAATGCTGTGTACCAGACCTGATGTGTGCCTTGCTATAAGTCTCAACTCAAAGAGACTCACGGATTGATGTTCCCACTCACTTTCCTTGCTATAAGTTTCAAATCATATAATACCAGACCTGATATGCTCCCAGTCACTTTCTATCATGTATGCAATGCTGTGTACCAGACCTGATGTGCGCGGGCAGGCAGGGCGGTTTTTACCGCGGTAAGATTTTTTGCGCGCTGCGCTTCCCACGACTCCCGCGCGTGGCATGGCGTGGGGAGGCGCGTGCGACATGGGCAGCATGCGTGGGGTTGGTCTCCGCACGCATGCATCACGTCGTAGTAAAGGGGCGGTTCGCGCCTTCCCCATAAACGAGGGAAGCGTGGAGGCGCGGCCCATTTACTGAATGGGGACGAGGCGCGGTCCTCAAGGCATCCACTCCCCACGATCACGGGGTGGGGAGAGGTCGCCTCACCCGTCCCCTCGGTTCTGCACGTCTGCCATGTGTCTCCCATGCGCTTGGGGTGGCAAACTGTGGAGGCGGGAAACCGGGCCGTCGCTGGTTGGGGCGGCGGGTCGGTCTTGGCTCCCTGCGCCTTCCGTGTCTTGATTGGCCGAGCGGGGCGGTCGAGCCCCAACCCCGTTCCTTTATAAAGAGCGGGAGGGGGGATGGCGTCCCGCATTCTTCCATCTTCTTCCTCCTTCAGCTTATGCTCCTCTCTTCCATTCGTCATGGAGAGAGGAAATCCCGGTCCTTCAACGGTGGCGGCGAGGGTCGCCGCTCGACAACGCGTCCCTCCTTCTCCTGCGCCTGTGGTGGTAGAGCCGGCCGCGAGGGGAAGGGGGAGGGGCTAGGCCGTGGGCGAGGCCGGGGCGCTCGGGGAAGAGGAGGACGGGGTGGCACGCCGGCCTCGCCCCCGCCAGCAGCTCCTCCTCTAATGGAGGGCCATGTTGGGGATGACCCTTGTGAGTTCTTCGTCAGGTTGCGCCGGCCGCCGCGCCGTCGCCTTTGTCTCCTGACTCCATTTGCGCAGGAGATGGAGTTGGATCCGCCGGAGTCATTGCGGCTGCACATGAGGGGCTGCGGGATCAGTGGCACGCGGGTCCGTGTCGACTTCCCTGCTCCTCATGTGATGTATCTTCGTTGGATTCCCTGCTCCTCATGTGATGTATCTTCGTTGGGGATGGAAGACGTTTTCTCATATCCACAGCTTGACGGAGGGGCTCACTCTCCATTTTAAGCTGATGGAGGGTAGCCTTCTCTCCGTCAAGGTCTTCGGGCACTTTGGGACTCGTACAAGGTGCTGCGTGGAGAGCTCTTCTGATAGTGAAGATTCCTCCTCGAGCGAGAGTGACGAGGAGGACAGCGGCAGCGACGACGAGGGCGGTAGGCAGCAGGATGACGGGTCCGACTAGGTGTCGGGCGCCACTCCGTGTGGCACCGGCAACCCCATCATCCGTGTCGCCGGCTCCTTGAACTTCTCGGGGTAGTCTCCTTGGGCGTCTGGCGTTGGGAGGCTGCAGAAGAGGAAGAGGGCGGGCGGCAAGGCCGTCAAGTCGGAGTACACGGGCACCGACGCCTTCGACGCATACTGACGTCCTGCCGCCTCGTCTTTGAGCTCTGCTTCCAGCACCGCCATCACCATCCAGCCTTTGGACGGCCACCAAGATGTTCTCTCGGTGTCTTCTGCCACTCGTAGCTCGCCTAGGCGCTCCTTTTGCCCTTTTTGCCTCCTTGACCTGCCTCCTGAGGAGAGGGACAAGAAAGGGATTACGGGCACCTTATCTCTTTTTAATTTGTAAGCCTTTGGGCCTTTGTTGAATTTAAAACCCGTAATCCTCTCATTCATGTTTTTCATTCCCTATGGACTGTACCTGACTGGAATGTTTTTAATGAAAAAGGGATGTTTGCCGGGTCATTTGTTTGTGGGTGAAACCCACGACAAGGAATAAATCCTTGATATCTTTAAGATAAACATTTCCTTGCCCGGCAACATGCCTCGCCATCTCCCCACTTCGCTCGATCTTCCTCACGCTTTCGGCGGAGGCCGGGATGAAGTGGGTTTAGGCTCCTCGTCCTATCCTTTTGCTGTCGCGACTACGACCAAACTCGGTCCTAGGAACGGGCCCTAGGGCCTAGAGTTAGGGGAGCACGGTAGTTTGAGGGTAAAATGAGGTTTCACATACCTCAGTCCGTAAGGAAATGCATGATAAGGGATAAAAAACTTATCTGAATCCGCAGCCCCGGGCAACCCTGGTTTGCCATGGGTGAATCTTTGCTCTTGCAGCCCCCGGCAATACTGGCTTGCCGGGGCCTAGATGCCGGTCTGTTCCTTTTTTTCTCCCCAAGTGGTTTGGCAAGGATATCTATGTGTCCTGCGAACCAAAGAAGATAAAAGAAAGACAAAGAGATGCAAACTCGACCTCTAAGCTAGGGGTTAGCCGCCGCTAAGCACTATCAACCCTAACCAAGGATGAGACTCGACCTAGCATGCATGCTATAACTTAGGGCGCCAGCGCTTCATTTATTTATGCTCAGGGTCTGTGCCTGGCTTTGTACAAAGGGTTACATGCGTCATCGGCAAGGCTTGTACAAAAGGTGGCTTGCCGGGGGGCCCGGCAAGCCGCGCCTCACGGGTAAAACTTGCGAAGATGATCAATGTTCTAGGAGTTACTCACCGGCACGGCATCTTCGGTCTCCAGGCGGACTGCGCCGGGCCTGGTGACTCGTATTACCCGATAAGGGCCTTCCCACTTTGGCGTCAACTTGTTGGAATTCTTGGCCGATTGAACGCGCCGAAGAACAAGGTCGCCTTCCTCAAAGCTTCGGGCACGAACCTTGCGGCTATGGTAGCGGCGCAAGGCTTGCTGGTAGCGCGCTGCTCTCACAGCCGCCCGAAGACGATCTTCCTCAAGGAGCGTTGCGTCATCTTGCCGCAATTGCTCTTTCTCAAGCTCGTCATAAGCGAGTACTCGAGGTGACCCGTATATGAGTTCTGTGGGGAGAACTGCTTCTGCCCCGTATACCAGGGCAAAGGGTGTCTGGCCGGTGGCTCAATTTGGTGTCGTTCTGATTGACCAAAGAACTGCCAACAATTCATCAATCCAGCACCTTCCACTCTTGCGCAGTCTGCCAAAGGTCTTTGTCCTCAGGCCTCGCAGTACTTCAGCATTCGCCCTCTCAGCTTGACCATTGCTTTGTGGGTGAGCAACGGAAGCGAAACAGACCTTGCTGTCGAGGTCTTGAATATATTGCATGAAGGTGTGACTTGTGAACTGAGTGCCGTTGTCGATGATGACCCTATTGGGTACACTAAAACGGCACACCAGTCCTTTGAAGAACTTGACGGCTGACTGTGTTGTGACCTTCCTCACTACTTCCACTTCTAGCCACTTTGTGAACTTGTCGATTGCAACGTACAAGAACTCAAAGCCCCCGATAGCGCGGGGGAAAGGGCCCAGTATGTCGAGCCCCCAGACCGAGAAAGGCCAGGAGAGAGGAATGGTTTGAAGGGCTTGAGCTGGCTGATGAAGCTTCTTCGAATGGAACTGACACGCTTCACACCTGGTGACTAGTGTCATCGCATCCTGGAGGGCGGTGGGCCAGAAGAAGCCTTGCCGAAACGCTTTGCCGGCAAGGGCCGTCGACCCTATGTGGGATCCACATATGCCTCCATGTATCTCCGCCAACAGCCCCAGTCCTTCCTCTCGAGGGATACACTTCAATTTCACACCGTTCGGCCTCTTTCTGTACAGGACGTCATTGACGAACTGGTACATAGTAGAGTGACGGGCTACTTTTTCCGCTTCTTCCTGCTCCTCAGGAAGTTCCCCTGTTTGGAGGAATCGGATGATATATTGTGCCCACGCTGGAGCCTGGGGCTCGACGGCGAGGACTAAAGGCATTTCCTCCGCTATAGGAGCGGCTGTCTCCACGGCAAGAGCTTGATGCTCCATCGGAGCTAGCCGTCCCGTGGCGGGCTCAGTGTCTCCGGAAACATCCTTGTCGGCGGCTTCGGGGAGCTCGGCGGGAAAGTACTTGCCGGGCCCTGATTTTCTCCTCTTGTTTTGTTCTGTTGATGGATCAACGGATGGCTGAGTTAGCTGAAGCACAAAGGTACCTGGTTCCACAGGTAGCTTGAGGGTGGCGCGTTTTGACAGGTAATTGGTGATGTCGTTCTCTGCTCGGGGAACGTGCTCTGCCTGTATACCGTCAAAATGCTCTTCCAGCTTCCTCACTTCATCTAGGTAGGCCTTCATCAACGGGCTCTGGTAGTCCTTGTTGACTTGTTTGACGACAAGTTGCGAGTCGCCCCTGACAATGAGTTTCTTGATTCCGAGGTCTGCCGCGATCCTAAGACCAGCAAGCAGCCCCTCGTACTCAGCAGTATTGTTTGTCGACACCTCCCTGGGGAAGTGCATCTGGACCACGTACTTGAGGTGCTCCCCGGTGGGCGCGACAAGCAGTACGCCAACCCCGGCGCCCTGTAAGGAGAAAGCCCCATCAAAGTACATGACCCAGTCGCAACTTGCCTCTTTGCTGGGGAGAACAGTCTCCTGGGTTTCTTCATCAGGCGTCGCGGTCCGTTCTGCAACGAACTCCGCCAGGACTCGGGTTTGAATCGTCGAGGTACTCTCAAACTTGAGGCCAAAGCTAGACAGCTCCAGTGCCCATTCTACAATTCTTCCTGTTGCGTCTAGATTGTGCAATATCCGTTGCAGAGGGAGGCGAGTAACGACGGTGATCTCGTGCGCCTGGAAGTAGTGATGCAGCTTCCTCGAGGCCATAAGAACGCTGAAGAGCAGTTTCTGCACACCGGAGTACCTTAATCTAGCCCCCTGCAGGAGGGAGCTAACAAAGTAGACCGGGTGCTGCATCATTTTCTTCCTTGGCGGCACTCCAACCGGCTGTGTCATCTCTGCACCAACGGCATCAGGCTCTGTCGCTGCTATCACCTCGTCATCAATTTCTCTCTGCGCCACTAGCGCGATGCTGACCACCTGGTTCGTTGCCGCCAGGTATAGTAGCAACGATTATTGTGGCCTAGGCGCAACTAGTACTGGCGTGGAGGAGAGATACCTCTTCAAATCTTACAATGCTACTTCGGCTTCTGGCGTCCATTACATCGGGCCCGCCTTTTTCAAGACCTTGAAAAAGGGAAGGGCGCGCTCGGCAGACTTGGAAATGAACCTGCTCATGGCGGCAACGCAACCAGCAAGCTGACGTACATCCTTGACCCGCTTGGGCGCTTCAATCTGTTCTATAGCTTTGATCTTGTCCGGATTGGCCTCTATCCCACGCTGTGACACAAAGAACGCGAGAAGCTTGCCGGACGGGACACCGAAGACGCACTTCTCAGGGTTCAGCTTGAGATTGATCTTGCGTAGGTTTGCAAATGTTTCTTGTAAATCCGGTATAAGGGTTGCCCTGTTCTTGGTTTTGACCACTATATCATCCATATAAGCGTCCATATTTCTATGGAGCTGGGGTTCAAAACCAATCTGGACCGCCCTTGCAAATGTTGAACCAGCACTCTTCAACCCGAAAGGCATCCGTATGAAACAATATGTACCACATGGGGTGATGAATGCCGTTTTCTCTTCGTCTTCTCTTGTCATGAAGATCTGGTGGTAGTCGGAGTAGGCATCGAGGAATGATAACAGATCACACCCAGCCGTGGAGTCAACAATCTGGTCGATGCGCGGCAACGGGAAGGGGTCTTTGGGACAAGCCTTATTGATATCTGTGTAATCAATACACAGCATCCACTTCCCATTTGCCTTACGCACTACCACTGGATTGGCCAACCACATTGGATGGAGCACTCCTCTTACCAAACCCGCTGCTTCCAGTTTTCGGATCTCCTCTGTGATGAACTCTTGTCGTTCCAAAGCTTGCTTTCTTACCTTTTGCTTGACGGGCCGCGCATGAGGACAGACAGCAAGGTGGTGCTCAATCACCTCCCTGGGAACGTAGGGGATGTCGGATGCTTGCCATGCAAACACATCGACATTCGCCCGTAGGAAGGTGACGAGCGTGTCTTCCTATTTGTCGTCAAGGGCGGAGCTTATGGTGAAAGCCCCTCCCGTGCCATCCTCCTTGACAGAAACCTTCTTGGTTCCCGGCGGTGTGGCCCTGAACTTCTTGTTTCTGCCGGTGGAGCTTTCTGGCACGTCCTCGACGGGAGCACTACACTCCGAAGAGGTGCGCTTGCCGGAGTGGGTGCCTGAGGTCTCGCCGGTCTTCTTCTTTTTCCTTCCCGGGGCTCCAGCGGCAGGAGCAAGCGCCTTAGCAGTGGCAGCTGCTACAACTGCTTGTTGGTAGAGTTGGTTAGCACAAATTAGCGCGTCCTTCTTGTCCGATGGGACGGTGATGATCGTCATAGGCCCCGGCATCTTCAGGGTGTTGTAGGCGTAATGTGACGCCGCCATGAACTTGGCCAGCGCTGGGCGGCCAAGGATCCCGTTGTAAGGCAAGGGGATCTTGGCAACGCCGAACACAATCTTTTTTGTCCGGTAGTTCAGATCACTCCCAAAAGTCACGGGCAACGTGACCTTTCCCTTTGGTTGACTTCTTCCCGGGTTGACCCCCTGAAATGTGCCCGTCTCTTCGAGATCTCCATTAGGAATCTACAGTTTCTCGATCACGGTAGGCGAGATTAAGTTCAGACCGGCTCCGCCATCGACTAGCATCTTTGTCACCTTGAGGTTGCGTATTGTTGGTGAAACCAACAATGGCAAGCACCCGACTGCAGTGGTGCAATCAGGGTGATCCTCAGTGTCAAAAATGATAGGTGTGCTGGACCACTTCAGCGGCCTTTGGGCATCAAACGATGGCTCTGCCGCTGTAATCTCACGCGCCCACTGTTTAAGCTGGCGATGACAGGTATGCAGCAAGGCGCCGCCATCAACGCACATGGCCTCTGTAGCTTTCTGAAATTCTTGGTCACCAGACTCATCATCCTCTTCGTGATCATCGTCTTCTGGCTTTTTGTCACGGCCCCGGGCGGGCCTCTCCTGTTGTTTATCCTTGCCGTGATGGCCCGCCTGGCCGTCACGCTTCTTGCCGGACCCCTCAGCACCGTCCTGGCCCTTCTCCTTGTCCCGCCTCTCATATTCAGCCCTCTGCTTCTCGGCAAGGAGCTCAACCTGTCGGCAGTTCTGGAGATCATGGCCCTTGGTGGGATGGATCTTGCAGTATTGCTTGTCGGAGTTTCCTGGCTTCTCGGCAGCCGCCAAGGCCCGGCATGCGACACATCTGGAAATTTCCTTGCTAGGGTCATCTGCCTTGGTTTTCTTGGCGGAGCCGGCGTCATCAGATCCCTCGACGGCAAGCACGGCTTTACCTTTGCGCTTCCTGTTGCGGCGCCGGCCTTTCTTTGCCGGGGTGGCAGTATCCTCATCTGAAGAGTCGGTTTCCACGCCGGCATCTTCGCCGGGGTACTTCCTTCCCTCTTCCGCCCAGGCACATCTGTCAGCAAGAACATAGAGTTTTGCCACGTCTTTCACCTTGTTCATTGCCAGCTCTTCGCGCATCTTGCGGTTACGCACGTTCTGATGAAACGCGCTGATGATGGTGGCAGGGTGAACATCAGGGATATTGTACTGTACCCGGTTGAACCTCTGTATATATTTGCACAGACTCTCGCCTCCCTTCTAGGGAATGACGTGCAGGTCGCTTGCTTGGCCATGGGCTTGGTGACCTCCAGTAAAGGCGCCAACAAACTCATGGCACAAATCCGACCAGGAGGAAATAGAGTCTATCGGCAAGTGCATCAACCACGACATGGCGTTGGGTTTAAGAGCCAATGGAAAGTAATTCGCAAGCACCTTATCGTCGCGGGCTCCGGCAGCTTGCATCGCGATGGTGTAGATGCTGAGGAACTCAGACGGGTGGGTCTTGTCGTTGTACTTCTCGCCAACGTCAGGTTTGAAGGTGCAGTGAGTGGGCCACTAGAACTGCCGCAGCTCACAGGTAAAAGCCGGACAGCCTACCTCGTAAGGTAGGCCTCCAGGGATCTCCGAGGCCGGGTGGTTCGCAGCAGGCCCTGCTCGCCTGTCCGACTGGTGGCGCGCTCCGCGCCGGCGCTCGATAGTGGTTCGAGCATCTTCATTGGCTCGTTCCCGAAGAACTTGGCGCTGGTCACAGCGGGTACGTGGGTCGGACAACGCTATGGAGATGTCGTCGCCCGTGACGTCGCGACAAGCCGGCGTCCGCGGTACCGGATGGGGAGGAGGTGAATGCACCGTGGTCGCGGTGCCGCCGGCTTTTCTGCCACTGGTGCGTGGGACTCCATTGGAGCGTCGACCCGGGGGCTCCACCGGGCTTGGTTCGTCTTTGTTGGACACCGCAACAAGGCTTTGGATAGTGGCTCTCCATTCGTCGAGTTTCCCCGTGGTGGGGGGAAAGTCGAGGAGCAACTGCGCGCGCGCCAGGGCCTCTGCTGGCGTCGGCGGCAGTGGAACCTGCACGGATCGCGACGCGCTTCGACTTCTGACCATGTCAGAAGGAGCCCTATCACGAACCCGCGGTCGCGTGCCGTTTTCACCAAGGCTTCGGTGAGCGGGAAGGTTTTCTACGTCCCGGGAGTGGCGCTCGGGGCTCTTCCCGCGGCAACGCCTAGGATCTTCGGCGTGACGACGCAATTCATCGCGTGCTGCCTGGGAGGAGCGCGCTGTTGGCGCCGGCGTGGGAGTCTTGGAGGCCCTTGTGTCGCCTTCGGGTGGGGCGGCGGTGACCTTGGAAGGCCCCGCTCCACCCGCGGAGGGCCTGGCTCCGCCTTTGGATTTGGCGATGTGTGGCCCGTTACTAGGCGCACAAACATCACCGCCTCCCAAACTCCGGCTGCTGGGACGGTGCTGGTGTTCGCGAGCAGCGCCCCGGGTCCTTTCTGCGACCGGTCCGCTGCTCGCCCGCGTCGGGACGGGCTGTCCGGCTTCCGACTGGCCAACCGCCACCGTCGTCTTCTTCTTGGGCGCCATGATGATGAAGAAGCGTCGAACTAACTGCTAAAGCCGATTCTCACAACCGCGCCCCCTACCTGGCGCGCCAAAGATGTCGGTGGGAACGACACCTATGGGATCACAAGAATCCCTACTACGGCAGGCGGGGCGCGGGGTCGTGAGAAGAGCAGATCAAACAGATAGTACAAAGTTTGTTTATCCAGGTTCGGGCTGTGATGATGCGTAAAACCCTACTCCTGCTTTGGTGGATGTATATTCCTGTTCTTGAGCTAGCTCTGGGGCGTTAGGAGCTCCAAAAAGCCGAATCCTTCTCCTGGTCGCCTCGGGCCTCCTTTTATAGAAAAAGGGGTCGCCACAGTGGCATACAGGAGGTGGAAAGGGTACAGTGATGCGAGGTTATCCCTCGCATTACATGACAAGGCGCATTTAATGCGTCTGCTTATGTGTCCTTGCTTTATCGGGGACGGGGGAGAAATCCGTCTCGTCCGTCGCCGCTCCTTCTTGTGTTGACACGCGCCCTGGCCAGCGATGCCTGCGATGCCATGTAGGTAGGCAGGCAGCTGAGGTGGCGCAGTGGTGGGTCTTCACGAAGATCTGCATGCCGCCACGCAGGTGCCTGCCTAGCTGGTTGGGTCGGCAGCTGCATGCGTACGGCGGTGGAGGTTTAGTCGACGTGGGCCTGATGGCGGCCCTGCGGATGTCCTTGGCAAGGGCCTTGCCGGGGCCCCGGCAAGGGTCTTGCCAAGGCGTCTGTTGTCATCCCCGGCAAGGCGCTTGCCGGGGATCTCGTGGTCTTCCCTGGCTGGTATCTCGCCAAAGGTCGTCGTCTTCTTAGTGCGTATCTGATCTTGAATGTCTTCACAAAGATCTGCATGCCACCACAGGGATGTGTCCCGAATCCTTGCCCCTTGGGGGCAGTGGACTCAAGGGTAATTTGCTCCGTAGGCGTGGGGCGAGTCGCCACGGCAAGGGTCTTGCCGGGGTAGCTAAAACTGTCTCCCGGCAAGGATCTTGCCGGGGGAGTCCGCTTCGTCCTTTTTGCTCTTCGTGGTCTTGGTCTTGGCGTCGTTCTAGTTCCCTTGAGCTTCGGTCTTACCCTGGCTCACCCCCCTTGCCTTGCTTGGTGTGGTGGTGCCCGTGGCTCAGACTGCCCGTGCACAGTTATAGGGGTACAAAAAGTGTACCCCTCTTTTTGTACACCGACACCCTGAGTCTTCACAATGCTGATAATCAAAGCTTCTCACAAAATATTGAAGGAGTTCAAGCTGTCACTCGTGTTTATCCTCTGGCTGGTATTACGCGTGCTCCTCATCGTGCCCTCACTGAAGCCACTGAAAGCACCATTGCACAACGGCCCAAGAAGCGATCTCGTGTTCTCAATGACCGAGAGCTTCTAGTTGCCCTTCATCAGAAACATGATAAGCATCATGATTGGCTGAAGTGTCAAATAAAAAGCCTCTTGGTGGACGTCAACAGGATTCGCAACCTTGCCACCAAAAATGCCTTTGTCGCCCATGAAACTTGTCGGCGTACATGGAAAGGGCTGACGCTTATGTGTTCTGAAGATGATCTTCAAGATGATGGCTTCTCTGAACGTTTCAAGTTTGACACAACACCTCTGAGAAGGATTGTGCTGCGCGCACTCCATCTCTTGAAGACTCTGAGTTCTCCTCTTCTGCTGCAACAGTGGATGCCCATGTCATTAATGATGAATATGATGCTACTTCACCACCTTCTGCACGAATCAACACTGCACCAAGTTCGTCTGCACCGCCAAACAACACCGACGACCCTGCTGCTTCACCTACTCCTCATGGGAACGAGTAGAGGCTCTATGTCTTCAAACCTTTTTGGTCCTTACTGACAAAAGGGGGAGAAGCATATGAGTTTGATAGTCTTCAAGCGGGTTCATATGTGCGGTTGCATTATATTTTGCCTAGTGTTTACAACTCTTGCTTTTTGATATATTTGGTTCTTTGAGTTGTAACACTTAAACTCGATGGTCGTCTGCTACTTATTTGCTATTCGGTGATGCGATGATAAATTCCGCATGTGCGATGATAACTTCCGCACTTAAGTCATTCTGCAGACATCCATTTTTCATTATGCATGTCATTATCTTCGTTATATCAAATCATGCATGATGAATTATCTTCATAAGTTGAAGAGGATCTCCACAAGTACAACCTGCCATGTGCATTTGCATTCCAAAAGCAAATTACTTATATGCACATCTTCAGGGGGAGCCCTTACCACTTATGAAGACAATTCCTAAATCCTTTACATTTCACATACTTTATCCCTGTTAAAAACTTCAACCAGTTTGTCATCAATCACCAAAAAGGGGGAGATTGTAAGTGCATCTAGTGCCACCCCTAGTTGGTTTTGGAGTATTGACGACAAATCTGGTTGAGGGACTAATGTGTTTGTGAGAATTGCAGGATAACACAGGTAGTAGTCCCTCATTGATTCGGTTTACCTACCGGAGATGACCCCTAAAAATGTATGAAGACATTGACGACAATGGTGGTATGTGAAGATATTCATATTGAAGACTATGACATGAGAAGACATTGAGTGAAGATTATGGAGCGCGAAGACTTAGTCGTTTCGTTGTTTCCTTTTCTTCTTTGTTGAGTCATAGGAACCACCGTACTGTTAAGTGGGTTCCAAGTGAACAAAGTCAGAGTGACTGAAGTGATGCTCAACCCAAATCCTATATCTTCGAGCGAAGACAATGAGAGCAAATCTTATCCAGAGCTGGATGAGTCAGCTTTGCTTGTAGCCCAAGTAAAGTTGCCGTGTGTGTTTGAAATCTGACCGTTGGAACACGTGTCAGTTCCTTAGTGACCTAGGGTCATTTCGGACATATCAGGTCGGGTTGCCTAGTGGCTATAAATAGCCCACCCCCTACACCATAAATTGGTGGCTGCTCAGAGTTGGTGCATGGCTTTTGTCGTATTGAGAGCAACCCACCTCGAAGCCTTTGAGAGAGAGAAATCCTTGCGAGGACAAAGCCCAAACACCCAGAGCCAAAGAGTGTTAGGCATCACTGAAGTCTTTCTGTCTGCGTGACCTGAAGACTTATTACACTTGAGGATTGTGAATCCTCCAGCCGGTTAGGCGTCGCGTTCTGAGCATCCAAGAGTCATTGTGGATCGCCGGTGAACGAAGTCTGTGAAAGTTTAGAAGTCTACCTTGAAGACTTACCAGAGTAATTGGGTGAGGACTGGGTGTCCTTAGCTCAAGGGGAATAAGGTGAAGACGTGGTCTTCTGAGTTGAATCTCAGCCTCCCTAACCAGACGTACAGTTGTCACAGCAACTGGAACTGGTCCAACAAATCATGTGTCCTCAACAAGTGACTGGTTCTATCCTCTCCCTATCTTTATTTAGAGTTTGTCTTCGTGAAGTCATTGCTTGTTTGCTTTACCTATTTGTCTTCACTGTCTGACTATTTTCATAGTTTGGCTTCATGCCATCTTCCATCCTGATCCTTACTACCTAGCTGTTGTTAGTCGTTGTACTTTCACATTATTGCATACTTGACTATGGCTTGCTTAGTGTAGTTTATCTTCCGCTGCATATCAATAGGGTCATTTCTATTGTTTGTCTTCGAAACTTCCATGTTTTGAAGACTTTCATAAAAATCGCCTATTCACCCCCCCCCCCCTCTAGTCAATAACTAGCACTTTCAGTCTTCAATTAAGGACTGAGTTTGAGTCATTTCCGTGTCCAACAGGTCATCGCTTTTGTCTAACAACTTTTGAATATGCTCCATAGCAGTTTGTTGTTTTGTAGCAATTTTAGCAAGTGTGTTGTAGCTAGGTTTAGATTCACATTCAGAGTCATCTTCACTGGATGTTTGAAAGTAAGCATCACATGAGTTTACCTTGGCA
Source organism: Triticum aestivum (assembly GCF_018294505.1). Classification (NCBI taxonomy): domain Eukaryota; kingdom Viridiplantae; phylum Streptophyta; class Magnoliopsida; order Poales; family Poaceae; genus Triticum; species Triticum aestivum. Next base: position 145,900,027 of record NC_057812.1, read on the forward strand.
CCATGTGCCATGAAGCAGTAGGTAGGAGCAGAGTCATCCTCATCATTAGCATCAGCGTTGGGGACGAGACCATTGTCTTCGGTGTTGAAGATGGACTTGGCGATATACGCTGAAGCCAGAGCCAACCTTGCCACACCTGAATCAGACTCCTCCTCAAACTCCACCTCCGCCTCCTCAGAAGCAGACTCCTCCTCTGAATCCATCTCCTTGCCAACAAACGCACGAGCCTTGCTTGATGAGTTCTTCTTGAGAAATGAAGACTTCGATGAAGACTTTGAGGATTTCTTCTTCTTGTTGTCATCATAATCATAATCCTTGCTCTTCTTCTTCTTCTTGGTCTCATTGTCCCATTGTGGACACTCGGAGATGTAGTGACCAGGTTTCTTGCATTTGTGGCATGTTCTCTTCTTGTGGTCACGAGTGGAAGCTTCATCATTTCTTCAGGTGGATCTTGAAGACTTTCTGAAGCCTTTCTTCTTGGTAAACTTCTGGAACTTCTTCACGAGCATAGCTAGCTCCTTTCCAATGTCTTTGGGATCCCCAGAACTATAGTCAGATTCTTCTTCAGATGAGGAAACAACCTTTGCCTTCAAAGTGTGAGTTCAACCATAGTTGGGACCATAGATGTCTCTCTTCTTAGATAACTGGAACTCATGTGTGTTGAGCCTCTCAAGTATGTCAGACGGATCGAGAGTCTTGAAGTCAGGATGTTCTTGAATCATCAGGGTCAGGGTGTCGAAAGAGCTGTCAAGTGATCTCAGAAGCTTCTTGACGATTTCGTGCTTGGTGATCTCAGTGGCACCAAGTGCGCGAAGCTCATTTGTGATATCAGTGAGGCGATCAAACGTGAGCTGTACATTCTCATTGTCGTTTCTCTTGAAGCAGTTGACTGGGAGCATATCAGGTCTTGCTAGAAAGTGACTGGGAGCTCTGTAGATTTTCTGATATTATATGTGGATGACATATTGTTGATCGGAAATGATACTGAATTTCTGAATAGCATAAAAGGATACTTGAATAAGAATTTTTCAATGAAAGACCTCGGAGAAGCTGCTTATATATTGGGCATCAAGATCTATAGAGATAGATCAAGACGCTTAATTGGACTTTCACAAAGCACATACATTGATAAAGTTTTGAAGAAGTTCAAAATGGATCAGTGAAAGAAAGGGTTCTTGCCTGTGTTACAAAGTGTGAAATTGAGTCAGACTCAATGCCCGACCACTACATAAGATAGAGAGAAAATGAAAGTCATTACCTATGCCTCAGCCATAGGTTCTATCATGTATGCAATGTTGTGTACCAGACCTGATGTGTGCCTTGCTATTAGTTTAGCAGGGAGGTACCAAAGTAATCCAGGAGTGGATCACTGGACAACGGTCAAGAACATCCTGAAATACCTGAAAAGCTAAGGATATGTTTCTCGTTTATGGAGGTGACAAAGAGCTTGTCGTAAACGGTTACGTCGATGCAAGCTTTGACACTGATCCGGATGACTCTAAGTCACAAACTGGATACGTATTTATATTGAATGGTGGAGCTGTCAGTTGGTGCAGTTCCAAACAGAGCGTCGTGGCGGGATCTACGTGTGAAGTGGAGTACATAACTGCTTCAGAAGCAGAAAATGAAGGAGTCTGGATGAAGGAGTTCATATGCGATCTAGGTGTCATACCTAGTGCATCGGTCCAATGAAAATCTTTTGTGACAATACTGGAGCAATAGCCTTGGCGAAGGAATCCAAAATTCACAAGAGAACCAAACACATTAAGAGACGCTTCAATTCCATCCGCGATCAAGTCAAGGAGGGAGACATATAAATTTGCAAAATACATACGGAACTGAATATTGAAGACCCATTGACTAAGCCTCTCACGAGCAAAACATGATCAGCACCAAGACTCCATGGGCGTTAGAATCATTACTATGTAATCTAGATTATTGACTCTGCAAGTGGGAGACTAAAGGAAATATGCCCTAGAGGCAATAATAAAGTTGTTGTTTATATTTCTTTATATCATGATAAATGTTTATTATTCATGCTAGAATTGTATTAACTGGAAACTTAGTACATGTGTGAATACATAGACAAACAGAGTGTCCCTAGTATGCCTCTACTTGACTAGCTTGTTAATCAAAGATGGTTAAGTTTCCTGACCATGGACATGTGTTGTCATTTGATGAATGGGATCACATCATTAGAGAATGATATGATAGCTTAGCATAATGATCGTTTAGTTTTATTTCTATTGCTTTCTTCATGACTTATACATGTTCCTCTGACTATGCGATTATGCAACTCCCGAATACCGGAGGAACACCTTGTGTGCTATCAAATGTCACAACGTAACTGGGTGATTATAAAGATGCTCTACAGGTGTCTCCGATGGTGTTTGTTGAGTTGGCATAGATCGAGATTAGGATTTGTCACTTCGTGTATCAGAGAGGTATCTCTGGGACCTCTCGGTAATGAACATCACTGCGAGCCTTGCAAGCAATGTGTCTAATGAGTTAGTCACGGGATGATGCATTACGAAACGAGTAAAGAGACTTGCTGGTAACAAGATTGAACTAGGTATGGTGATACCGACGATCGAATCTCGGGCAAGTAACATACCGACGACAAAGGAAATAACATATGTTGTTATGCGGTTTTGACCGATAAAGATCTTCGTAGAATATGTAGAAGCTAATATGAGCATCCAGTTTCCGCTATTGGTTATTGACCGAAGATGTGTCTCGGTCATGCCTACATAGTACTCGAACCCGTAGGGTCCGCACGCTTAGCGTTCGATGACGATTTGTATTATGAGTTATGTGATTTGATGACCAAAGATTGTTCGGAGTCCCGGATGAGATCACAGACATGACGAGGAGTCTCAAAATGGTTGAGACATAAAGATTGATATATTGGACGATGTTATTCGGACACCGGATGAGTTCCGAGAGGTACCGGATACCTATCGGAGTGCCGAAGGGTTATCAGAACCCCCCAGGGGAACTAATGGGCCTTGATGGGCCTTAGTGGGAAGAGAGGAAGGGCCACAAGGGGCTGGCCGCGCCCCCCCCCCCCCTTGGGTCCGAATTGGACTAGGGGAAGGGGGCGGCACCCCCCTTTCCTTCCCTTCCCCCTCTTCCTTCCTTCTTCCCCCTCTTCCTTAGGTGGAATCCTACTAGGACTTGGAGTCCTAGTAGGACTCCCCTCTCCTAGCGCGCCCTAGGAGGGACGTCCGGCCTCCCCTCCCCTCCTTTATATACGGGGGCAGGGGGCACCCTAGAACACACAAGTTTCTCTTAACCGTGTGCGGTGCCCCCCTCCACAGTTACACACCTCAGTCATATCGTCGTAGTGCTTAGGAAAAGCCCTGCACCGGTAACTTCATCATCACCGTCACCACGCCATTGTGCTAATGGAACTCTCCCTCGGCCTCAACTGGATCAAGAGTTCGAGGGATGTCATTGAGCTGAACGTGTGCTGAACGCGGAGGTGCCGTACGTTCGGTGCTTTGGATCGGTTGGATCGCGAAAACGTTCGACTACATCAACCGCGTTACTAAACGCTTCCGCTTTTGGTCTACGAGGGTACGTGGACACAATCTCCCCGCTCGTTGCTATGCATCTCCTAGATAGTTCTTGCATGATTGTAGGTAAATGTTTTGAAATACTATGTTTCCCAACATAAACCGAATCACACAGAACAAGGGAGAACCTTACTCTGATACCAATTGAAAGTGCTAGTTATCGACTAGGGGGGGTGAATAGGCGATTTTTATGTAAGTCTTCAAAACATGGGGGCTTTGAAGACGAACAGTAGAAATGAACCTATTGGTATGCAGCAGAAGGTAGACTACACTAGACAAGCCATAGTCAAGTAAGCAATGAAGTGAAAGCACGAAGACTATCAGCAACTAGGTAGTATAGATCAGGATGGAAGATGGTATGAAGCCAAACGGTAAATAGTCTTCACACAGTGAAGACAATCATATCATGCAAGCAGACAATGACTTCACGAAGACAGACTAAAAGTAAAGGGAAGTGAAGGATAGAACCAGTAGCTTCTTGAAGGCAAGGATTTGGTAGACCAGTTCCAGTTGCTGCGACAACTGTACATCTGGTTAAGGAGGCTGAGATTTAACTCATAAGACCACGTCTTCACCTTATTCCCCTTGAGCTAAGAACACTTAGTCCTCGCCCAATCACTCTGGTAAGTCTTCAAGGTAGACTTCCAAACCTTCACAGACTTCGTTCACTGGTAATCCACAATGGCTCTTGGATGCTCAGAACGTGACACCTAATTGGCTGGAGGATTCACAGTCCTCAAGTGTAACAAGTCTTCAGATCACGCGGACAGAAAGACTTTAGTGATGCCTAACACTCTTTAGCTCTGGGTGTTTTGGGCTTTGTCCTTGCAAGGATCTCTCTCTCAAATGCTTCGGAGGTGCGTTTCTCTCAAACGACAAAAGCCGTGCACAAACTCTGAGCAGCCCCCAATTTATGGTGTAGGTGAAGGAAATATGCCCTAGAGGCAATAATAAAGTTATTATTTATTTCCTTATATCACGATAAATGTTTATAATTCATGCTAGAATTGTATTAACCGGAAACATAATACATGTGTGAGTACATAGACAAACAGAGTGTCACTAGAATGCCTCTACTTGACTAGCTCGTTGATCAAAGATGGTTATGTTTCCTAGCCATAGACATGAGTTGTCATTTGGTTAATGGGATCACATCATTAGGAGAATGATGTGATTGACATGACCCATTCCGTTAACTTAGCACACGATCTTTTAGTATGTTGCTATTGCTTTCTTCATGACTTATACATGTTCCTATGACTATGAGATTATGCAACTCCCGTTTACCAGAGGAACACTTTGTGTGCTACCAAACGTCACAACGTAACTGGGTGATTATAAAGGTGCTCTACAGGTGTCTCCGAAGGTACTTGTTGGGTTGGCGTATTTCGTGATTAGGATTTGTCACTCCGATTGTCGGAGAGGTATCTCTGGGCCCTCTCGGTAATGCACATCACTTAAGCCTTGCAAGCATTGCAACTAATGAGTTAGTTGCGGGATGATGTATTACGGAATGAGTAAAGATACTTGCCGGTAATGAGATTGAACTAGGTATTGAGATACCGACGATCGAATCTCAGGCAAGTAACATACCAATGACAAAGGGAACAATGTATGTGGTTATGCGGTCTGACCGATAAAGATCTTCGTAGAATATGTGGGAGCCAATATGAGCATCCAGGTTCCGCTATTGGTTATTGACCGGAGACGTGTCTCGGTCATGTCTACATAGTTCTCGAACCCATAGGGTCCGCACGCTTAACGTTTCGATGATAGTTATATTATGAGTTTATATGTTTTGATGTACCGAAGGTTGTTTGGAGTCCCGGATGTGATCACGGACATGACGAGGAGTCTCGAAATGGTCGAGACATGAAGATTGATATATTGGAAGCCTATGTTTGGATATCGGAAGTGTTCCGGGTGAAATCGGGATTTTACCGGAGTACCAGGAGGTTACCGGAACCCCCCGGGGGGTTAATGGGCCATAGTGGGCCTTAGTGGAGAAGAGGAGAGGCAGCCAGGGCAAGGGCCGCGCGCCCTTCCCCCCTAGTCCGAATAGGACAAGGAGAGGGGGGCGGCACCCCCCTTCCTTCTTCTCCTCCACCTCTTCCCCCCCAAGTCCTAATCCAACTAGGAAAGGGGGGAGTCCTACTCCCGGTGGGAGTAGGACTCCTCTTGGCGCGCCCCCCTTGGCCGGCCGCACCTCCCCCCCTTGCTCCTTTATATACGGGGGCAGGGGGCACCCTAGACACAACAATTGATCGTTTGATATTTTAGCCATGTGCGGTGCCCCCCCTCCACCATAGTCCACCTCGATAAAACTGTAGCGGTGCTTAGGCGAAGCCCTGCGTCGGTAGAACGTCATCATCGTCACCACACCGTCGTGCTAATGAAACTCTCCCTCAAAACTCGGCTGGATCGGAGTTCGAGGGACGTCATCAGGCTGAACATGTGCTGAAGTCGGAGGTGCCATGCGTTCGGTACTTGATCGGTCAGATCGTGAAGACATACGACTACATCAACCACGTTGTGCTAACGCTTCCGCTTTTGGTCTATGAGGGTACGTGGACAACGCTCTCCCCTCTTGTTGCTATGCATCACCATGATCTTGCGTGTGCGTAGGATTTTTTTTGAAATTACTACGTTCCCCAACAGTGGCATTCGAGCCAGGTTTTATGTGTAGATGTCAAATGCATGAGTAGAACACAAGTGAGTTGTGGGCGATATAAGTCATACTGCTTACCAGCATGTCATACTTTGGTTCGGCGGTATTTTTGGATGAAGCGGCCCGGACCGACATTACGCGTACGCTTACGCGAGACTGGTTCTACCGACGTGCTTTGCACATAGGTGGCTGGCGGGTGTCAGTTTATCCAACTTTAGTTGAACCGAGTGTGGCTACGCCCGGTCCCTACGAAGGTTAAAACATCACCAACTTGACAAACTATCGTTGTGGTTTTGATGCGTAGGTAAGAACGGTTCTTGCTAAGCCCGTAGCAGCCACGTAAAACTTGCAACAACAAAGTAGAGGACGTCTAACTTGTTTTTGCGGGGCATGTTGTGATGTGATATGGTCAAGACATGATGCTAAATTTTATTATATGAGATAATCATGTTTTGTAACCGAGTTATCGGCAACTGGCAGGAGCCATATGGTTGTCGCTTTATTGTATGCAATGCAATCGCCCTGTAATGCTTTACTTTATCACTAAGCGGTAGCGATAGTCGTAGAAGCATAAGATTGGCGAGAAGACAACGATGCTACGATGGAGATCAAGGTGTCGCGTCGGTGACGATGGTGATCATGGAGGTGCTTCGGAGATGGAGATCACAAGCACAAGATGATGATGGCCATATCATATCACTTATATTGATTGCATGTGATGTTTATCTTTTATGAATCTTATCTTGCTTTGATTAACGGTAGCATTATAAGATGATCTCTCACTAAATTTCAAGATATAAGTGTTCTCCCTGAGTATGCACCGTTGCCAAAGTTTGTCGTGCCCAGACACCACGTGATGATCGGGTGTGATAAGCTCTACGTCCATCTACAACGGGTGCAAGCCAGTTTTGCACACGCATAATACTTGGGTTAAACTTGACGAGCCTAGCATATGCAGATATCGCCTCGGAACACTGAGACCGAAAGGTCGAGCGTGAATCATATAGTAGATATGATCAATATAGTGATGTTCACCATTGAAAACTACTCCATTTCACGTGATGATCGGTTATGGTTTAGTTGATTTGGATCACGTGATCACTTAGAAGATTAGAGGGATGTCTATCTAAGTGGGAGTTCTTAAGTAATATGATTAATTGAACTTAAATTTATCATGAACTTAGTACCTGATAGTATCTTGCTTGTCTATGTTGATTGTAGATAGATGGCCCGTGCTGTTGTTCTGTTGAATTTTAATGCGTTCCTTGAGAAAGCAAAGTTGAAAGATGATGGTAGCAATTACACGGACTGGGTCATAACTTGAGGATTATCCTCATTACTGCACAGAAAAGTTATGTCCTGGAAGCACCGCTAGGTGTACCACCTGCGCCGGCAACTGCAGACATTGTGAATGCCTGGCAGTCACGTGTTGATGACTACTCGATAGTTCAGTGTGCCATGCTTTACGGCTTAGAACCGGGACTTCAATGACGTTTTGAACGTCATGGAGCATATGAGATGTTCCAGGAGTTGAAGTTAATATTTCAAAAGAATGCCCGGATTGAGAGATATGAAGTCTCCAATAAGTTCTACAGCTGCAAGATGGAGGAGAATAGTTCTGTCAGTGAGCATATACTCAAGATGTCTGGGTATAATAATCACTTGATTCAACTGGGAGTTAATCTTCCGGATGATAGCGTCATTGACAGAATTCTCCAATCACTTCCACCAAGCTACAAGAGCTTCGTGATGAACTATAACATGCAAGGGATGGATAAGACGATTCCCGAGCTCTTCGCAATGCTAAAGGCTGCGGAGGTAGAAATCAAGAAGGAGCATCAAGTGTTGATGGTCAATAAGACCACTAGTTTCAAGAAAAAGGGCAAAGGGAAGAAGAAGGGGAACTTCAAGAAGAACAGCAAGCAAGTTGCTGCTCAGGAGAAGAAACCCAAGTCTGGACCTAAGCCTGAAACTGAGTGCTTCTACTGCAAGCAGACTGGTCACTGGAAGCGGAACTGCCCCAAGTATTTGGCGGATAAGAAGGATGGCAAGGTGAACAAAGGTATATGTGATATACATGTTATTGATGTGTACCTTACTAGAGCTCGCAGTAGCACCTGGGTATTTGATACTGGTTCTGTTGCTAATATTTGCAACTCGAAACAGGGACTACGGATTAAGCGAACACTGGCCAAGGACGAGGTGACGATGCGCGTGGGAAATGGTTCCAAAGTCGATGTGATCGCGGTCGGCACGCTACCTCTACATCTACCTTCGGGATTAGTTTTAGACCTAAATAATTGTTATTTGGTGCCAGCGTTGAGCATGAACATTATATCTGGATCTTGTTTGATGCGAGACGGTTATTCATTTAAATCAGAGAATAATGGTTGTTCTATTTATATGAGTAATATCTTTTATGGTCATGCACCCTTGAAGAGTGGTCTATTTTTGATGAATCTCGATAGTAGTGATACACATATTCATAATGTTGAAGCCAAAAGATGCAGAGTTGATAATGATAGTGCAACTTATTTGTGGCACTGCCGTTTAGGTCATATCGGTGTAAAGCGCATGAAGAAACTCCATACTGATGGACTTTTGGAACCACTTGATTATGAATCACTTGGTACTTGCGAACCGTGCCTCATGGGCAAGATGACTAAAACGCCGTTCTCCGGTACTATGGAGAGAGCAACAGATTTGTTGGAAATCATACATACAGATGTATGTGGTCCGATGAATGTTGAGGCTCGTGGCGGATATCGTTATTTTCTCACCTTCACAGATGATTTAAGCAGATATGGGTATATCTACTTAATGAAACATAAGTCTGAAACATTTGAAAAGTTCAAAGAATTTCAGAGTGAAGTTGAAAATCATCGTAACAAGAAAATAAAGTTTCTACGATCTGATCGTGGAGGAGAATATTTGAGTTACGAGTTTGGTCTACATTTGAAACAATGCGGAATAGTTTCGCAACTCACGCCACCCGGAACACCACAGCGTAATGGTGTGTCCGAACGTCGTAATCGTACTTTACTAGATATGGTGCGATCTATGATGTCTCTTACTGATTTACCTGCTATCGTTTTGGGGTTATGCTTTAGAGACGGCTGCATTCACGTTAAATAGGGCACCATCAAAATCCGTTGAGACGACGCCTTATGAACTGTGGTTTGGCAAGAAACCAAAGTTGTCGTTTCTTAAAGTTTGGGGCTGCGATGCTTATGTGAAAAAGCTTCAACCTGATAAGCTCGAACCCAAATCGGAGAAAATGTGTCTTCATAGGATACCCAAAGGAGACTGTTGGGTACACCTTCTATCACAGATCCGAAGGCAAGACATTCGTTGCTAAGAATGGATCCTTTCTAGAGAAGGAGTTTCTCTCGAAAGAAGTGAGTGGGAGGAAAGTAGAACTTGATGAGGTAACTGTACCTGCTCCCTTATTGGAAAGTAGCTCATCACAGAAATCTATTCATGTGACGCCTACACCAATTAGTGAGGAAGTTAATGATGATGATCATGGAACTTCAGATCAAGTTGTTACTGAACCTCGTAGATCAACCAGAGTAAGATCCGCACCAGAGTGGTACGGTAATCCTGTTCTGGAAGTCATGTTACTAGACCATGATGAACCTACGAACTATGAAGAAGCGATGGTGAGCCCAGATTCCGCAAAATGGCTTGAGGCCATGAAATCTGAGATGGGATCCATGTATGAGAACAAAGTGTGGACTTTGGTTGACTTGCCCGATGATCGGCAAGCAATTGAGAATAAATGGATCTTCAAGAAGAAGACTGACGCTGACGGTAATGTTACTGTCTACAAAGCTCGACTTGTTGCGAAAGGTTTTCGACAAGTTCAAGGGATTGACTACGATGAGACCTTCTCACCCGTAGCGATGCTTAAGTCTGTCCGAATCATGTTAGCAATTGCCGCATTTTATGATTATGAAATTTGGCAGATGGATGTCAAAACTGCATTCCTGAATGGATTTCTGGAAGAAGAGTTGTATATGATGCAACCAGAAGGTTTTGTCGATCCAAAGGGAGCTAACAAAGTGTGCAAGCTCCAGCGATCCATTTATGGACTGGTGCAAGCCTCTCGGAGTTGGAATAAACGCTTTGATAGTGTGATCAAAGCATTTGGTTTTGTACAGACTTTTGGAGAAGCCTGTATTTACAAGAAAGTGAGTGGGAGCTCTGTAGCATTTCTGATATTATATGTGGATGACATATTGCTGATTGGAAATGATATAGAATTTCTGGATAGCATAAAGGGATACTTGAATAAGAGTTTTTCAATGAAAGACCTCGGTGAAGCTGCTTGTATATTAAGCATTAAGATCTATAGAGATTGATCAAGACGCTTAATTGGACTTTCACAAAGCACATACCTTGACAAAGTTTTGAAGAAGTTCAAAATGGATCAAGCAAAGAAAGGGTTCTTGCCTGTGTTACAAGGTGTGAAGTTGAGTAAGACTCAATGCCCGACCACTGCAGAAGATAGAGAGAAAATGAAAGATGTTCCCTATGCTTCAGCCATAGGCTCTATCATGTATGCAATGCTGTGTACCAGACCTGATGTGTGCCCTGCTATAAGTCTAGCAGGGAGGTACCAAAGTAATCTAGTAGTGGATCACCGGACAGCGGTCAAGAACATCCTGAAATACCTGAAAAGGACTAAGGATATGTTTCTCGTTTATGGAGGTGACAAAGAGCTCATCGTAAATGGTTACATTGATGCAAGCTTTGACACTGATCCGGACGATTCTAAATCACAAACCGGATACGTGTTTACATTGAACGGTGGAGCTGTCAGTTGGTGCAGTTCTAAACAAAGCATCGTGGCGGGATCTATGTGTGAAGCGGAGTACATAGCTGCTTCGGAAGCAGCAAATGAAGGAGTCTGGATGAAGGAGTTCATATCCGATCTAGGTGTCATACCTAGTGCATCGGGTCCAATGAAAATCTTTTGTGACAATACTGGTGCAATTGCCTTGGCGAAGGAATCCAGATTTCACAAGAGAGCCAAGCACATCAAGAGACGCTTCAATTCCATCCGGGATCTAGTCCAGGTGGGAGACATAGAAATTTGTAAGATACATACGGATCTGAATGTTGCAGACCCATTGACTAAGCCTCTTCCACAAGCAAAACATGATCAGCACCAAGACTCCATGGGTGTTAGGATCATTACTATGTAATCTAGATTATTGACTCTAGTGCAAGTGGGAGACTGAAGGAAATATGCCCTAGAGGCAATAATAAAGTTATTATTTATTTCCTTATATCATGATAAATGTTTATTATTCATGCTAGAATTGTATTAACCGGAAACATAATACATGTGTGAATACATAGACAAACAGAGTGTCACTAGTATGCCTCTACTTGACTAGCTCGTTGATCAAAGATGGTTATGTTTCCTAGCCATAGACATGAGTTGTCATTTGGTTAACGGGATCACATCATTAGGAGAATGATGTGATTGACATGACCCATTCCGTTAGCTTAGCACCCGATCGTTTAGTATGTTGCTATTGCTTTCTTCATGACTTATACATGTTCCTATGACTATGAGATTATGCAACTCCCGTTTACCGGAGGAACACTTTGTGTGCTACCAAACGTCACAACGTAACTGGGTGATTATAAAGGTGCTCTACAGGTGTCTCCGAAGGTACTTGTTGGGTTGGCGTATTTCGAGATTAGGATTTGTCACTCCGATTGTCGGAGAGGTATCTCTGGGCCCTCTCGGTAATGCACATCACTTAAGCCTTGCAAGCATTGCAACTAATGAGTTAGTTGCGGGATGATGTATTACGGAACGAGTAAAGAGACTTGCCGGTAACGAGATTGAACTAGGTATTGAGATACCGACGATCGAATCTCGAGCAAGTAACATACTGATGACAAAGGGAACAACGTATGTTGTTATGCGGTCTGACCGATAAAGATCTTCGTAGAATATGTGGGAGCCAATATGAGTATCCAGGTTCCGCTATTGGTTATTGACCGGAGACGTGTCTCGGTCATGTCTACATAGTTCTCGAACCCGTAGGGTCCGCACGCTTAACGTTTCGATGATAGTTATATTATGAGTTTATAGGTTTTGCTTTACCGAAGGTTGTTCGGAGTCCCCGATGTGATCACAGACATGACGAGGAGTCTCGAAATGGTCAAGACATGAAGATTGATATATTGGAAGCATATGTTTGGATATCGGAAGTGTTCCGGGTGAAATCGGGATTTACCGGAGAACCGGGAGGTCACCAGAACCCCCCGGGGGGTTAATGGGCCATAGTGGGGCCTTAGTGGAGAAGAGGAGAGGCGGCCAGGGCAAGGGCCGCGCGCCCGTCCCCCCTTGTCCGAATAGGACAAGGAGAGGGGGGCGGCGCCCCCCCCCCCTTCCTTCTTCTCCTCCACCTCTCCCCCCAAGTCCTAATCCAACTAGGAAATGGGGGAATCCTACTCCCGGCGCACCCCCCTTGGCCGGCCACACCTGCCCCCTTGCTCCTTTATATACGGGGGCAGGGGGGCACCCTAGACACAACAATTGATCGTTTGATCTTTTAGCCGTGTGCGGTGCCCCCCTCCACCATAGTCACCTCGATAATACTGTAGCGGTGCTTAGGCGAAGCCCTGCGTCGGCAGAACATCATCATCACCACGTCGTCGTGCTGACGAAACTCTCCCTCAACACTCGGCTGGATCGGAGTTCGAGGGACGTCATTGGGCTGAACGTGTGCTGAACTCGGAGGTGCCGTGCATTCGGTACTTGATCGGTCGGATTGTGAAGACGTACGACTACATCAACCGCATTGTGCTAACGCTTCCGCTTTCGATCTACGAGGGTACGTGGACAACACTCTCCCCTCTCGTTGCTATGCATCACCATGATCTTGCGTGTGCGTAGGAATTTTTTTTGAAATTACTACGTTCCCCAACAGTAGGGGGTGGGCTATTTATAGCCAGGAGGCAACCCGACCTGATTTCTCCGAACTGACCCTGGGTCGCTAAGGAACCGACACGTGTCCAACGGTCGGATTTCAGACACACGCGGCAGCTTGACTTCGGCTACAAGTAAAGCTGACTCATCCAGCTCTGGATAAGATTTGCTCTCATTGTCTTCGCTCAAAGACATAGGATTTGGTTGAGCATCACATCAGTCACTCTGACTTTGTTCACTTGGAACCCACTTAGCAGTACGGTGGTTCCTGTGACTCAACAAAGAAGAAAAGGAAACTACGGAACAACTATGTCGTCGCATTCCATAGTCTTCACGTGAATGTCATCTCATGTCATAATCTTCACTGTGAATATCTTCACAAACCACCATTGTCTTCAATGTCTTCATACATTTTTAGGGGTCATCTTTGGTAGGTAAACCGAATCAATAAGGGACTACTACCTTGTGTTATCCTGCAGTTCTCACAAACACATTAGTCCCTCAACCAAGTTTGTCGTCAATACTCCAAAACCAACTAGGGGTTGCACTTGATGCACTTACAGATTTTTAGGAAGTCGTGCAACAAACTAATCTAGACATCCGATTGCTACAACAACCTCCAAATAGCCCTGAGTTTAATTGTTTGGACCTCTGCTTTCATAACTCCCTCCAGTATCTAACCGACTGCAAGTCACCTACAAACATCCAGGAACTGGTACAGGGTGTGGAAGAGGAATTCGAGAACTATGATCCCCACAAGTTGTACAGAAGCTTTATCACATTAGAAGCAGTTATGTTTGAAGTTATGAAAGACAAAGGAGGAAATTGTCACACCCTGATTTTCATGCCACAACACTTAAGCTAATAAATCATGATAAAATGTGGTTTGACAAAAACTTTTGAGTGTTTTGGAGCTTACCTTGATTGGATTTTGTATGTTGTTTGCAAGTGCTCTAAAAATCAAATAAATCCTCCAACTCCTATACTTCATCTCCTTTCTCCAAACTCTTGAAACAATGATCATGCTATGTGTATAGGACATAAAAATAATTTCTTACAAAAATAATTTGGCCAAAAAGTATTTCTAAAATTAGTTTTCCAAAAACCCTTGAATTGAGATTTGCACTGCAAGTACTTGATTTGAGGTGTGAAAAATATTTCAAAAGGTATATTTGAAACCTATTAGATATAGGATTCCCAGAAACCACAAAAAATATAATTTTAAAAGTTATTTTCCTATTTTATTTAAAAGCTTTTTCTTAAGGCCAGAAATGGTCTTTAATAGGGAAAAATTATTTTATTGTTTCAAAAATATTTGACAAAATCAGGGAAACTCAGGGGGCATATATTTCCCATATATAAGAGTTTCAACACATGGTCATGTTCAAAATATTGGTCAAATCCCTCAAAAACCCTTTCTGGATATTTCAAGCTTTTGAAATATTTACAAAGGAAATATTCCCCAAAAATTCCAAGAAAATTCTATCATGTCTCATATGACATGTTTGATGAGCTTGCCAAGCCTCATGTCATGGAGAATAGTATAACCCCATGGAATCCCCTCAAAACCATTTCTGCCCATTTCAAGGATTTGAAATATTTCTACAGGAAATATTTTCATAAAAATCCAAGAAAAATCCAGCAAGTCAAAAATGCATATTGTGATCACCCTGCAAAGCCTCATGTCAATCAAGGTCATTTTGGTTCACCAAAATGCCCCAAAACCCTCTCTGACCAGAATCAAGTTTGAACAAGTTTGTACTACCAACTTTCTCTCCTTGACCTCAACTTTTGTGAGCATGTTCATATGCCCAAATGAGGCCACTACACCAAGTAGTGCATCAAGGAGAAGTGTTATGCTCAACTAGATCTACACAAGTCTATTTCTGCTCATTCCTAGGGTTTACAAAAGTTGCATTGGCAACTTTGCCCAAATAAGCTCCAAATTGGTGGAAGGCCCTAATTTTATGTGTCATTTCACCCTGTGGAGTCTCATGGCAATTGGAAATCATTTGCTTGCCAAAACCTTTATCAAACACCTCTGCCACTTATCAAAAATCACCATTTTGACCACTAAAACTATTCTCCTTGAGCTCCACTTTTTACCACAGCTCCTCCTAGACCTCTTCTACCTCCAGTAGCAATGGCTGCAGCTCAGGTCAATAATTGAGGGGTGAAACCACCTCTTTTACCTCTCTGACAGCCTTGCACCCCTCTTCCTCACCTCCCTCCTCACTCCAGTGGCCACCCAAGGCATCCAAGGCTTTCCCCACATTCTTTACTCCTCCCTAGAGCTACCAGACACACTTTGCCGTGCCCACTTTGCCAAAAAAATGGCATGCCGGCCATTTGCACGCTCTGGAGCGTGCTACAGTGCGCTCCCGCACTGTAGCCGCCCCTGCCAACGCCTCCGGCCACCTCGGGCCTCCCCAGCGTGTCTCACGAGGCCGCCTCGGCGTCTGGGACATGGCAAGCTGCCGGCCCCCTCCTAAACCTCTCCCCTCTCTCCTCCATGGGAGCTCGCCCGAGTGCCGCCGTAGGCCGCGTCCACGGTGCACCACGGCCCCTCTATTTAGAGGCCCTCCCGAGCTCTCCTACCGCTTCTTCCGCTCTCCCTCTCCCCTCAGCAATCCTCCCAGACAAGACACCTCTACCCCTCGCGCCCTCCTGCCCCCTCATGGCTGCCATGGTCGCGTCGGGCCCTCTCGGCCCAGCTCCTGGCTGCAAACACTTCGGGTGATGAACATGCGAGCTAGGACGCTTCCCAGTCAGAATGCCTGTAGGGTTAAGGCAGATGGCATGGGTCCAAGTTGTCAACGAAGATTTCCGCTGCGATGCTATACTCAAGACTTGACCATAATGGTCCTACTTGTGTAATATAGTATGTATGGATGTAAGACTCTTGTTATTCAGCTTCTGTGTGTTCAGTGAGCATTGATCTCTGGGATCACTGTACACATGCATTCGGTGATCACGACTTATGAGTCGGGGTCCCCACAGAAATCAATATAAGTTACCACACTTGCACAAGGATCGTATTCAGAATGCTGGCAGGGAAATAATCAGTGTATATTGCGACAGTCAGGTAGTTGTTGATACCAGGGCCATTATAGAAGAAATTGAAATTGCAATAGGAAAAGAAAAGGGAAGTAAAGAAGTAGTTGTAGAAGGGAAAAGAAGGAAAAGTAAAGGGAATGGAAGAAGTAGCAATAGAAGGGAAAAGAAAGAAACATGAAGAGAAGGGAAGTGAAGTGTATGTCTTGTGAATGTCATGTGTATTGGATTATTGTAATTATTTGAATCTATTGGATTTATTTGAATTTATTTCAATTATCTGGATTTATTTGAATTATTTCAACTTATTTGAATTTATTTGTTGCTCGTCTACCCGTACTAGTATTAGTCCTACCAGTCACCTGTTGTGCAGAGGGTGACTGCACTTTTTGTTTAATATGGACATGTGTAGGGTGCTTGCTTGCATCAGGACATCAGAAAAGAACATACTCTCTTGTCTCTCTTGGGAGAGATTAACTTTAATTAAGCCATTTCTCTTGAAGCAAGTGCCCTGTTTTACTGACTGTCAAAAAGCCATAGTACCCCAAAATAACTTCTGCTTAGTGCTAGAGCAGATCTTCTCAGCTAAGATCCTAATTACTCCTACTAATGATGATATCTCCTTGGGGCCAAGTGGTTGGCAGTATTACTCCTACTAGTATTTTCATGATTCAGCGCCATGCAAATGTATTCCATCAAAAAAGAATCAAACATAATGTGGGAGTAGTAGTGGATATTTATTGCCCATGCTGATTATTCACTTCACAAGGTTACCTAGTACTCCATCAAAAACAGAATCAAAGATGGCATGGCATGCTTGACGTGATGTAACTAATCTTTGTGCCATAATCTTTCCCATTTTAGAAATGCACTAATCTTTGCCATGGAGTATATAGATATAGATTGAGTAACTAACGGTGTTACTAATCTTTGCCATGGAGTATTTCTAAAATGCATGAAGGTTATGTATAGTGAAGTGAAACTACAATTTTGTCATGGATTGGTGATGGTACTGAAATTTGTTGGTAAATCCTTCTGATTTGGCAGGATCCACTACTCACCAAGGCTTTTACTGCCCTTCAGGAAGCCAGCTGCTTTCCAGATCATCATTTAACAGGGGAGGAGGACACAGGATAGTGGTTGCCCAGTGCTTTATCATCAACACAGCTGGTGCCAGATCATCTACTTTCCATGGCAATCCGTGATGGGAAAACCATTTTAGTAAGTTCAAGAGAATAAATAAGTTACAGATTTCATGCACAAAGTGCTAGACAGTAGACATATGGAGTGAGTTTTTTGCTCGTAAATCTGCTCTTGCTTAAGCAAGTTTTTGACTGAAACACCTTCAGTAGTGTAACGCCCCGGACACACCCGTCGGTGGTCGTTACTCCTGGCGGGATTTAGACTGGCCCCACAGATCAATACTAGTCTTTTCTACGCACTTTGTCATCACTCGTGCGCACCCGGGAGCAACTTCCCGGTCGGTCACCCATCCTGAAACTACTCCAAGCTGAGCACGCTTAACTTTGGAGTTCTGTCCGAATGGGCTCCCAAAAAAAGGAGGAATTCCTTATTGATATGAGTAGTCTATCATCCCTAATAAGCCAGGCTATCACATACACCCCCACTCAGAGGAACCAACGTCCTCGTCGAGCCACGGGAACGTTCCCTCTTGGCACATACGTCTGTGCATCCAGTCCGGTACATGTACCATGCCATGTGCCACGACGGGTCAAAAACGTCATGAACAACATGACCGCGCACCTGTCCGCAAACATCTGTGTAACCGCGAGGGTCGGCTCTGATACCAACTTGTAACGCCCCGGACACACCCGCCGGTGTCCTTACTCCTAGCGGGATTTAGACTGGCCCCATAGATTAATACTAGTCTTTTCTACGGACTTTTGTCCTCATTCGTGCGCACTCGGGAGCAACTTCCCGGTCAGTCACCCATCCTGAAACTACTCCAAGCTGAGCACGCTTAACTTTGGATTTATGTCCGAATGGGCTCCCGAAAAAGAAGGAATTCCTTATTGATATGAGTAGTCTATCATCCCTAATAAGCCAGGCTATCACAAGTAGACACCACAAATCATGGCCTCACCTTTGCTTGTTGGTGCATTTCGAGCATCCTGCGGCAGTCCAGCCTTGCGACAGGGGCAACCAATGATAGCCGATACCCTCGAAACAGCCTCACTGACAGCTATTTCCACTCTTTCCTTGCGGAAAACCTTGACGATGTCTTCTTCCTCGTCTTGGTCGATTGGCATCATCCTGCCATTGATTCGTCGCAGACCAACGCCTTTTCGGGACCACCTCAGCATAATATTCTCAAGGATGCCAACACTTTGAAGTAACTTCTTGTACTTGTTTCTTTCTTGGTGAGCTCTGAACCATGCCTATCAGAATAAACAGGTGGACTTGCTTATGGACTGAACAAAATCCTCAAAACATTAAGGATGCACTAGTACACATCACATAATTACTCCACGCGTAATACAATGTTCTGTTCTGACACAAAGATTAGTTACTAAATCTAGCATTTTAGAATTAGTGTCATTTTAGCATTTTAGAATTAGTGTATATTTAAAATGCTGTTGAGATAGTACTAATTTCAGAGTTCATAGTTCATGACTGAATTTAGAGACAGTAAAAATCTTACTAAAAACAAAATTGTTCAGAGATCGAATGCTTGCAAAATTGTTCAGTTAACTGTGCAAAATTGTTCAGTTAATTGTGCAAAATACTCCAAAATCTAAACTAGCAGAACTAGTGCAAATATTCAGTAAATTTAGTAAATATGGAGTAGAGAAGGGAGGTTGACCCAGGCTGTAGGACTTAGGGTTGATCTGCAGCAGTGCAGAAAACTTGTAGCCGCCGCTGCTGCTGCCAAGTGAGCAGGCACAACCCACTGGACAGCCCAGCCGTGGTGTTGCAGGCGCAGGTCTTCCACCAGAGAAACAACGAAGAAGACCCAGCCGCCATCGTATTCCTCGTGGAGTTGTCGTCGCCGTCTTCCACACTCGCAAATCCACGACCTTTAGCTTGCCGTTGTCGTCGGGCTCGTCAGCATTTAGCTTGCTGCATCTCCTGTCGTCGTTGGGCTCGTCGGCCTCTATGTTGTTGTTGGTGGTCCGGATCCAGCGCCTCCGGGATCTCCGATGGCGGTTCCGACGCAGCCGGAGTAGAGCGCGGCGGTAGCTGGGGAAATCCAAGATTCTTTTGAGGAAGGAGGGTGCTTGGGCAGGCAGGCGAGCGGTAGCTGCGGCGGCGGAGCAGGAGGCAACCGCGGCAGGAGAGCGGGGGAGCAGGGGAGCTGCGGCGGCGGGGAGAAGGGCAGCTGCTGCTTCTATCGGAGGAGGACGACGAGGAGCGTGGGTTTGGTCGGGAGAAACCAGATGTGTTTTTTGCAAAATTGCCCTCACGACAAGAATTACAGGATGGAGGGAGTGTACTAGAGTAACAATTTTTGTACATTTCATTAACATATTTCAAAATTATGGGTTTTAAAATCATAATTAAATTATGTTTTAAATATATGTATTAATTTTAAGCATTTTTGAAATTTAATCAGGTCTACAAAAGGAACAAAGTGCATTCTTTCGTTTTTAAGGTTCTTTTGAAAGGCTTAATTCTTCATTCACAGCCTACTGCGGGCCTCTGGTCTCAAATTTAGCCCAGGGGATCGAAATTTATTCCAAGCGGTATAGAAACTTAGAGCCCACTAGCCCAGCAAACCCTATTATCCCGTATATAACCCCTCCCCCCAGCCGGCCCCCAGTCACGCCAGCCCCTCACCCTCTCCTCTACACGCGGCAAACCCTAATCCAGCCCCGTCGCCCAAAGCCCCAAACCCTAACCCAGCTGCGGCGGGCGACGGTCAAATCTCCCAGCTTGCCGCGCATCCGGTCGATCTCCCACCTCTCGACACCTCGTGTGCGTCCACGGCGGCGCGAACAAGGCGTCGGCAGCGAAGCGAAGGCAAGGGCGCCCATCGAGCGACGGTCGGATCTCCCGGCTCACCGCGCATCCCGTTGACCTCCCACCTCTCGGCACCTCGCGTCCACGGCGGCACGAACAAGGCGGCGGCAGCTAAGCGAAGTCAAGGGCGCCCATCGGGCGACGCTCGGATCTCCCATCTTTCCGCGCATCTGGTCGATCTCATACCTCTCGACACCTCGCGTCCACGGCGGCGCAAACAGACGCTGGCAGCGAAGCGAGTGCAAGGGGGGCGGCGGCGGAGCTCTCAGCCGTTCCCACATATCCGACCTGAACCACCCTCCTTGGCTCTCCAGCATTTCATCTCATCCGACTCAGTCCACGACGTCGGGGTATGCTATTTTATCCTCATTCCTCATTATATCAATCGCTGTCCTCTGATGTATAATTTGTAACGTGATGGGCAAATGCCTACAAGCAATTCCTTAGATTGATTTAGTATCTTTTAGTCCTTCTAATTTGTTATATGAGCCTCTCTATGTATTTGTATGTTGAGTTGTTGACAGAATGGATGATTGTATGTGTGCTTTACTTCTGTTAAGTGCAAACTATGATATGATTAAGTAATCTGTTATGAGGCCATTCTATGCATAGTTCCAGAGCTATGGCTTCACAAATTAAAGTAAGTTAATCGAAAGTAAATGGTACTCCCTCCGTACAGAAATACTTGTCATAGAAATGGATACAAATGTGTGTATCCAGAACTAAAATACATCTAGATACATCCATTCCTTGGACAAGTATTTCCGGACGGAGGGAGTATTTATGAAAAAATCAGGTGTGCATTTGGTAGTCCTTTCGCTCAGAAAACGTTATCTGTTGGGTGAGCACTTGTATGCGCCTATGTGCTTAAGTTGTTTTTTTCTATGATTATGCAAGTTTCTGTACATGTTGACATGATGAAAGTAACTTGGTTAATTTCATATACTTAGTAACAGTATTGTCCTGGTTCATTTTATTCTTGTCCACAAATAGTACTAGATGTAGGTGTTATACTGCGGCATTATCAACAACCTTATCCTGGTAATTGCTGTTAAGCTGTGTTTTTCCCCATGGACTATCAAATCTTGAATTGCTGCTTTAATATGTGGTATACTTTAGCTGTAGTTTACAGCTTTTTTAGTTTGTTCTAATTCTGGCTTTTGAGTATATTTTGATACTAATTGGAAAATTTGTGTTGATTGTTTGATTTCAAATATGTGCTGACTGTCAATGTGTGCTGATTGTTTTATTTAAAATAAGTGTTGTCTGCCTGCATTCGGGTTACTTGTTTTTTTGCTTATGTCTGATAATATAAGAATAACATTCCGTTTTTTGCTTTTAAGGAATGGATCAAGCCCAAGCCTTGTTCTTCTTGCAATGGATCGGCGCCCACCGGACCCAAATCGGCGCCCACCGGACCCAATTGACTGAATTTTTTGATCTTTACTTTGGAGATGCTGCTGTCATATGCAGCAACAATGGTCGCAACTATCTGAAGAGTGCCTACCAGTTTGTCATTGATACATTCAATCGAGGGTATTGCTGGCATGGATCATTTTCTGTACGCAATTTCCTGGTCGCTGGTGAATTATTTATGATGGGCATACCTGCACTCCACAAGACTCTTGGTTTTCATGACCTCCTTATTGATCTTAGAGCCTTGAGCAATGCTTTGCTGCCATACTACTGTGAAGGAAACCAACCTAGAAACGTGCATGCACTATTCACAGACCATCTTCATTATATTACCACTAATGTCCCATTAGGAATTGGACCATCAATTGTGTTCCACTCTAGGTTCATTCGTCTGATATACCATCACTTCTCGTTCTCATTGCTGGATCATACGTATTCGCTGTTTTCAGCACTTGCAACAGCAAAAAATCATCTTGGGCAGGATGATGTACGCGCATTTAATACTCTCCTTCGACAAGCTTGGAATGATTTACTGATGGACCAGATTGCAGTAGTTGGTCAAAATTGGCCTGATCAAGCCGAACAAAATCCGATCTTTTATGAAATTATGTGGTGGCAGAGCAGGCAGGCAGGGGTACCTCCAAGGAGAGGATATACAGGTACACCTGAGTCATTATACAATTTTGGAAGAAACAACAGAGTTCATGCACCTGAAAAAACAAAGGTATACATATTACTATGTTTGTTGTAAAAAAATGTCACATTTGGGCTGGAGACAAAGCAACGTTGTAAATTTTACCTCTTCTGTCATTTTAGGGGCCAAGGGGAGCTCTGCTAGGGGAGATTCAGCAAGTGCCACCCCATGGTGCAGGGCGTTGGCGATGGATGATCATTACTCCTGAGGGGGAATGGGGCTAGGTGTGGCAGCCTGCTCAAGGGCAGTGGTTCTGGCCGACGGTTCCAGGTGATACCCAGTGGCGAATGACCAAGTGGCCAAATGCTGCACCAGTGCTGCCTCTACTACCATTATCTGCCCAGGTAGTGTGATGAGATCCCTTGGTTTCATGGATACATAAAATTTGAGGCATATACATTAAACAGTGTCTTTACATGCAAACTACACAGGACCAGAAAATGGATAATCCAGAGAATGTGGGCCATATGGTAGGGAAGAAGTTTGGGATGTTCTTTGCTCATGCCACGACCTTTGTCCTCCTATTCTTACAGTGTGGAACTCCAGAGTAGTAAGTTTTTTCTTCATATTTGTTCAAATTTGGCAAAGAAAGTGCATAGAAAATAATCAAAATTTCTTCTGAATACAGTATTGATCAGCCTCATCAGAGATACGAAGAGGCAATGGATAGTTAACTGCAGAGTAAGTACCTTGTACACACTTGTATTTTCCGACCAGTGAAGCTTGATGTTATGGTCTGATGCCATTTTTTACACTTGTACATGTGAACATAAATCACATATGTATTTTACATCATGGATTTATATTCATGTCATTCAATCTGCTAGAGCCAATTTTTAGTTGCAAAACAGGCCTGAGATAATGTCCTATTTTATGTGAGTTTGAATAGGGAACATGAAGTTGACTAGCACACAATTACTAGAGTTTAAAGTGTATTGTCAGGTCTATGCTTCTCTCGGTGTTAGTTTTTTTGTTAGCTAAAGCTTGCCATTCTGATGGAACTTTGTACGGCACATATATTTTGAGTAAATTACTTGAATTACAGACTCAATGTACATACTATACCTCACTTACCACTACGAGCTACTATTTAGGGAGAATTTGTGTTGCTGAAATTCCACGTGTAAAGACATGTTTCGTAGATCTACATGTCTAGATTCTCTTTGTTTTTAAAAAGTGCAGTTTTATGTTGCACTTCTTTATTGAATCCAGGCCTGCATAGCATACCCCGAAAGTCTTAAATCTGCAGCTATGTGGAATTGGCTCTTAATTTCGTAGCTCTGCAATTTTTGTACTTAAACAAGTACTCCCTCCTTAAACTAATATAAGAGCATTTAGATTAGTACTTTAGTGATCTAAACACACTTATATTAGTTTACAGAGGGAGGAGTTTGGTAATGCTTTGTACTTTGGGGATGGGGACACATTTCACATGATACATGTAGGGATCCAAGTTACGGTCCCGCTAGAACCTGCTTTATTTCCTTTCATCACGCTAATCCTTTGTTAAGAAAGTTTGATCTTAACATTTTCCTTTTAGGCTCTGTTTTAGGGTGTTCTCCTTTTTGGGAATATGCAAACTAGGCTGCCCAAGCAGTTTGGGTATAGATGGGACCTTGGAAAGGGTGATTCAATGTTTTGGGAGGATAAATGGATAACTAACTATCATTTATGCACCACTTATTTGAATCTTTATAATATCTGTAATGAGAAGAACCATTCAACTTGTCTATGATGAACAATTTCTCTTTGGATAATGGTTTCTGCTGTTGGTTCACATTTCTCTTTGGATAATGATCCCCCCAGGAGGATGTTGCATTCTGCTGGGGTGTATATTGTGCAATTTATTTAGAAGAAATAGTTTGGCTTGTCGTTTATAACCCATCTGCTCTACAGGTCATGCTGTTTTCTCCCATTGCCGAGGCACAGCTGAGAGGAGTTTCGATGTTCCAATGCTGGCAAGATTTAAGTTGAAGGCTGCGGCTACGAGCTTGTGGGCTGATTCGCAATGCGTTCCAGTTTGATCAAATTCTCCAAAAGTTGCACTGATGAGCCAATGCATTGCTGAGTGAATCTTTTTGTAATTTTCTGTTGCTTAGGTCTACTTACTGAATCAGTGAATCTTATTGATTCATGTTGCTCATTACTTCCTTGTAAAAAATTAACATACTATAGCATCTTACTGGATCTTTTTTTATCAATTGGCGTGTACTGTTTTGTACTGCCTCCTTTTGGAAATATTTGTCGGATAAATGGATGTATCTATAGGTATTTCAGTTCTAGATACATCCATTTTTATTCATTTCCCGGACAAGTATTTTCGGATGGAGGGAGTATTATGTTTGAGTTTTGGAATGGTAGTGTTTTCTTCAAGTAGGAAACTGATAGCTCCTACTCCCTCTATCTGAAAAAGCTTGTCCCAAGCTTGTTTCTCAAATGGATGTATCTAGAACTAACTTGGTGCTAGATACATCAATTTGAGGGACAAGTTTTTTCTGACGAAGGGAGTAATAAGGATTTCAATTGCAAAACAGCAGTTTAGACTGAGTTTGGTTGCTGCATTCGTTTAAGATCATTATGCTGCATTTGGATGTTTGTATTTGGGCTTGGAAACGTGATTTGGTTTTGGTAGGGGTTTAATTCAGATGATTGAATGTGCTTTGTGGTAGAGCCTGGTAACCGAGTAAAATGCAGGTATGGTATACATATCACATATGCCACGTCGGCCAAGGGCCCGCAGTCAGACGACTTGGTCATCACTGGAAGAGGGTGAGATAACGAAGTTGTTTCCTACCCTAGCCGCCACCACCAGCCAAGCGACTAGGGAGGCGATCTCTTTCCTCCTATCTCCACCGGCCGGGGCGCTGGTCCCCTCTCCCTTCGACCGCTGCTCCGGCGGGAGGGGGGCCCGTTCCTCCGCTTTTTAAATATATTTAAAAATAAAGTATGATATGTCGACACTTCTCATTGCACCACTTTTTCTGTGAGGTGCTCGGGCACTTTGGCCTGGAATTTTATGAGACCATGTTCATCATCTATTATTTCAGTGAAATCAGCTGATTTGTCTGTGCACTCGATTGCCCAGCCCAGGGCCTAAGCAAACAACACAGGTCCTTTATCTATGAAACTGCCGTCATGGCCACGTTCTCCTTGGCGAAATGGCCTATCCACCAATGACGCTCATCGTTTGGGACCCCATAGTGAAATCTATGAGTACCAGGTCAACTGATCAGTAATTTCAGTGAAAGATGGCAGTCACAAGACTTCTTTCGACATAATATGTTGATCAGCCAAGTGGATCGTTCATTACTGAGTGATGGAGTTCCAGAATGATTATGGGCCGAGCAGGTCGTTCAATCCTAATACCGTGATGGAATTCTCAAAAGCGGAAAACCCGAGAGTAACCGCTCATCTGAAGAAGCCTCAATCTCCTCAAAATTATGATAGTCTGCTTGAAGTGACCTAACCATTGGCGAAAGACTCTGTTCTGAAGGTTTTGACCTCGTGCCTTGGCTCGTTTACTCCTTCCTCCACCTCGGTGTGACTTTAAATATATTAAAAAAATAAAACATGCTATGTCGACACTTCTCACTGCACCACTTTTTCTTTGTTCTGCCTTTAGCTCAGAACCAGCCGCCGTTGGCGAGCTTGCTGAAGCTATCGAGGAGGGGGAGGGCGTTGATATGAAATATAATTAGTCTTCGAGCAGGACCGAACAAGGTGTACCCTTGTGAGCTGATCTAGTATCTCCAAAAAAACTAAATGTAGGAAAATAGACCCAGTTGGTATTACTTTCTCAAGCAGGTGCAAATTTGCTACATCTTGTAGGTGCAATCTTCAGGCCATCGTCGGAACATCAACAAGCGGTACTCCGGTAGGGGGTGAGGGTACATCCCGAGAGGAACGAATCCCCCCTTGAGCTGGTGGAGAGGAGCGTACTGCCGGGTTGCAGATGCAGCGGTTGAACGTCTCGGAGTGGGGGTGGTAGAAGAGGAGGAGGCCGTCGCAGGAGGCCTCAGTTTCCAAGCAGTGATTACAGATGAACGAACCCTCTAGTCGCGCCACGGACTAGAACCAGTCGGCCGGGGCGACCCCTGCACGGTGGTCGAATGGGACAATGTCTAGGAACCAACCGCTGTTGGTGAGTTTGCTGAAAGCTATCGAGGTAATGGTCGCTCTCAACTTTGTTCTTCGGAACAATGGAGCGAGTTAATAACTTATTGGAAATAATACATACCGATGTATGCGGTCCGATGAGTGTTGAAGCACGTGGCGGGTATCGTTATTTTCTGATCTTCACAGATGATTTGAGTACCTATGGGTATATCTACTTAATGAAATACAAGTCTGAAACATTTGAAAAGTTTAAAGAATTTCAGAGTGAAGTGGAGAATCATCATAGAAAGAAAATAAAGTTTCTACGATATGATCACGGAGGCGAATATTTGAGTTACGAGTTTGGCCTTCATTTAAAATAATTTGAAATTGTTTCACAACTCACACCACCTGGAACACCACAACATAATGGTGTGTCCTAACGTCGTAACCGCACTTTATCAGATATGATGCGATCTATGATGTCTCTTACCGATTTACCACTATCGTTTGGGGGTTATGCATTAGAGACAGCCGCATTAGGTTTTGGATTTGTAGGTCGTGGTGTGTCGTTGGGGTGGTGGGGCCAGCGCTCGGACGAATAAATCTGCTTCAACTCCACTCCCACACCAGTGATGCCTTTTATGACGGTGTCTCGGAGTTGATGGCATCGTGTCTCTGCTGATCCCTCATATCGTCAGCATCTGGGTTCATGGATGGTGTTGGTGAGGCGGCGGCGACTCCATCAGGTGTGTCTCTCCTTTCACTCTGTCCTCGTTGTTGTGGCGTTGTCCCCGACGTCATGGTGGAGCAGAGAGGTTTTGTCATTCAGGAGTACGCGCAGGCGGTTGTCTACACAAGTGACAGCTGGAAGATGGAGTATCTTGTGCTGGGTCTGTGGTTGAAGGTTGACCGTTCTGTTTTCCTCCTCCGACGTCGTCGTCATGCGGGGGTGTCAGTTCTGAAGTATGATGACGTGTCCGGGGACATGTTGCCCCGTCTGGTTCTTTCAACGGCTATGATTTTGCTTCTGGCAAACTACTTTGGAGGTCCGCAAAGCTGTTGATCAACGAAGGAGTCGCGTCGAGCTTGGGTGAAGAGGTGATCTGTCTTTTACCCTTTGGTGGTCGCTTCGGCGGTGTCGAAGGAGAGGGACAAACGCTTGTACTTTGCATATGATTTTCCTATCTTTTCAGTCATTGTTGGTGTTTACATGCCATGCAACTTGATCTTTATTCTATATATAAATGAGACATGTATTACCATGAAAAAAAAGACAACTTGCTCATCCCCTGGTCAAATCGCAGTCGCTATCCCCAATCATCACGGCGTCAATGTTGCAGACAGTTCGATCTCCGGCGAACCTCCCATCGCCGTTGGCATCCTAACGTGCCTCCCCCTTCCGTTGTCGGCGGTGGCTCGCGCCGCGGCTTGCTGGGGCAAGCTTTCCGCATGAGGCGTGACGGCGGGGAGAGCCCTGACGGCTCCCGGAGGCGGGCCATGTGCGTTCCGCTTCCATGGATGAGCAGATGGTCGTGCGGGCACGTCCTCCTGGCGACGGCTGTCAGAGACTGTAGCGACGATGTGACGCCCGCTGCTCTACTGACCGCCATGGAGGTAAAGTGCAGCTTCCTGCCGTCGGATGTTTAAGATTGCAATGCTATTCTGAATTTGAAGGGTTGTGTCTGTCGACCATTGCTATGCAGGGTTATGATATGGATTTGTTATGAAACGAAATTTCTTTGTGTACTGCAAGTAATTGGTGGAGTTCTGAGACCGCTTTTGCTGTGAGAGTGCTTGTGCTGTGTAGTATAACCGTGTCCTTTTGCTGAATCATGAACTGAGAGTACTTGCCTTGTGTATGGCTCTCTCCATTGCACATATTTATTTGAGTATGACTGTGCATTTTTGCTGAATGAAAATAAACAGTTTGAGACTACTTTTGCACATACTTTTGCACAGTTTATGACATGGCTGAGCTGAGAGTTCTTGTGCATGAAAAGATATCAATACATGTGCAAGAATATTGCAATTGAGACTGAACTGAACTTGTGCATTTGTAATATCAGCACAACAGTACTTGTGCTCAAATGATCTGAATTTGACCAAATCTGCATGAACCACAACACATCTGAACTGAAGATAATAGAAGTTCATATATATGACTGAATCCGCATCGAACAGAACATTGTTTAACTGAATTTGCCTGAACCGCACCACGCATGTAGGTCCTGGATAGTACATAAGCCATAATTTAGGAAATAAAAGAGAGATCCAACAGCCTGATCATAAGCAGAACACAGCCATTACAAGCTCTGTAGGTGATCATAAGCAAAAGACAGAAACACTTCTAGTAGTTCATTAACAAAAGACTGAAGCACGTGCATTTTACTCCTGGAAACCTCACCCAATACAGAGCCGAGGTGAAATCCGCGCGGCCAGCCAAGGTCGACGCCTCTCCTCTGCCCGCAGGAGAGATTCTATCTATT
Source organism: Triticum aestivum (assembly GCF_018294505.1). Lineage (NCBI taxonomy): Eukaryota > Viridiplantae > Streptophyta > Magnoliopsida > Poales > Poaceae > Triticum > Triticum aestivum. The sequence goes on from NC_057812.1 coordinate 145,928,957, forward strand.
TGACCGGTCGTCATCATGTTCTTCTAGCTAATCTGGCTGCCTTCCTAGTTAAATGTTGTATCTTCTGATTCTTCTATGCTATCCGATGTGCCATTGGATTGATCTCCAAGAAGGTAACAGCACTAGTTTGGACTTTGGAGGCCATCAAGATTCCCCCTATGCATTGCCACCTCTGCGTTCACCCACTCTAGATCCACTGACGATCTCAAAAGAAGAAGAAAATGTGACGCGAATTTTGAGGACATGCGGCCACGCGAGGTCGTTATCTCGTGCGTCGGCAGCGCGTCGCGATCGGCAGCTAATATAGCAACTCCTCCCCACTAGCAAATACGGCACAGTGTTTTATTTGTTCTTAGCTGGGATATGCCCGCTATACACTCTCATTTATGGGCCAGTATGCATTTACTTTTGTACAAATACAGCATTGTCCGTTAGCTAGTAGACACGCTAGGACACCCGTTCGGTGGTGTGGTCATAAACGCCCTGACATCGGGTCCACCATCATTTAGCAAGCGGGCGAGCCGTCTCCGACCAGTAGCACTGTACATCTTCTTGAAGCTGCGCACTGGAGGAGGCGCAAAGGGGGGGAGACGACATGGCTTCAGCAGAAACAGAGAAATCCAGGTAATCCCCGGCAAGATCCATATGAATACCCTTGTTTTCTCAGCATCATAGTACTAGACGAACTGTAATCGACCCCCCTGTCTTCCATAGCATGCCGCCGATTATGGGGGAAAGCAACGGATCTGTGTGCTCGCGATTATCGTGGGCGAGTGCTAGTTACCCCGATTCTGCTGTTTTTGGCGTCGATTCGGAGAGGCTGAGCATGCTGCGAGAGGTTACCGAGGACGACCCCAGTGGCAGATTTGCGGATTTGATGGATTCTGTTGACGTTAGGTCATAAACAGGCAATGTGGATCTAGATGACAATAGGGCTTCGAGGATGGAGAATAGATATACGGCTCTTGATGACAAAGTTGGATGGGTTACAAGGTAACTAGTTCCTGCCACAAGTTATCGTTTTCCTTCACGCCTCTTTAGATAAATCATACATGGGCTCACTTTCCTTGCCGTGTTCAGGAACAGGAAGGTGGCAATGCCAGACGAGAGAGCAACAAGTGCTAAAAGGGTGACAGCCCTGGAAACAGCACTCACAGGATTTGCCGAAAGAAAAAAAGACACGGTGGTGACACCATCGGTTGGGCTGACTTTTGACTCTATAATCGAGGCCTACGATTTTTACAATCTTTATTCCTGGGAGACAGGGTTTGGCATCAGATATGCAAAGAGCAGAACCAATGTCAAAGGAACGAGATGCATGCAGGAGTTTGTGTGCTGCTGCTCGGTGAGTAACCACAATATCATGTTGATTCTTGCTTCATGTTCAAAAAGGTCGGACAGGTCACTTACCAGCTTTTGTTTTTTTTGATAAAATCAGGGCAAGCCAAAAGAGGCGAACTCAACATCATCACGGTGTCAATGCCAAGCCATGATAAGACTCTTGCGTATAGATGACAATGGCTGGTACATCAACGAATTCAGGTCCAGCCACAATCACTCGATGTTGAACACATGTGCTGAGAAACTCCACTTCCCTTCACATAGGCATATTGACAAATATACGAGAGAGCTAGTATCTCAGCTTAGAGAGAATAATGTGAACCTGAGCAAAGTTTACAGCATTCTTGCAACTTTTTTTGGAAGGGTAGAAAACGTTCCGTTCACCAAAAGATGCTTGAGGACACTGTGTGGGAAGCTGAGTAGGGAGCAGGCGGACGATGATGTACAGAAGACTATGGCCATCTTTTCAGAATTGAAAGTCCAAGACGGCGAGTTTACTTACAATGTGTAGGTAGACGATGAAAGTAGGATACGCACTCTCATGTGGACAAATGGGCGTAGCAAAAAACAATACCATCACTTTGGCGATGTGGTCACATTCGACACAACATACAAGACCAATCTATATGATATGCCATTCGGAATTTTTGTTGGCGTGAACAACCACTTCCAGAGTGTGTTGTATGCTGGTGTGCTCATGCGAGATGAGACGGTCGACACTTTCAAATGGATTTTTGATGAGTTTGTGAAGATGATGGGAGGGAAAAGACCAATTACAATTTTGACAGGTAAAATGAAATGCATCTGTGTTATTCCCTTTTAGTTGCATGAAGATCTATGATTGACTTGTATGTCGTGTTGTGTAGACCAAGCCAGGGCGATGGAAGTCGCCATTGAGGAAATATATCTAGATGCAACACACAGATGGTGCAAGTGGCACATCCTGAAGAAGGCCAAAGAGAGCCTGGGGTCTAATTACACAAAGAAGTCTGATTTCAGGGCAGAATTCCACAAGTTGGTCCACGAGATGCTCACCATCGAGGAGTTCGAGGACGGGTGGGTAGAGTTGCTTGAGAAGTACTCACTGACTAAGAAGACGTACCTGACGCAAATTTACGAAACAAGGCAGAAATGGGCCAAACCATACTTTGCAGGAAAATTCTGTGCCAGGCAAACCAGTACTGGAAGGAGTGAGAGCGCAAATCACATGTTGAAACAATATGTTCCACCTTCTTGCTCAATGAATCTTTTTGTCAAGCAATATAACAAGCTGCAGTTTGACCGTGAACAAGAAGAAGGGTTCCAGGAGAAACGAACCAGGCTGGTATGACAAATTCCACATAATGTCCGCCCGACAACCAAAAACTCGTGGGGCATTTAACGACATATATTTTCTCTCTTGTTGTTTTACTGCAGAGTGGAGCTGTCTTGAAGGTCAACACCCCACTAGAAGTGCACGCTAGCAAGATTTACACCAGGAAGATGTTTGAGATTTTTGGAGGAATATTGTATGAATCCGGAAGCTATGATGTAGAAGAGATCATACCAAAGCAGAAATACATGGTGACCCACGTCAAGGCTGAAAAGCAAGAGAAATGGTTCAAATGCCGATATGAGGTCAATGTGTTTGATAATCTGGGGTATTTCTCGTGCATATGCGACCTGTTCGAGCACATGGGTATGGTCTGCTGTCACTCGCTGCAGGTTAGCAAGGTGGCAATTCTACACCTAGGGATTTCATCTCACCTCCAATATCTGAATAAGCGGGAAAGTGACTACCTAGGTTTTTTATCATGCATATGTAGCTCCCCTGCTGCTTGGGCGATGCACCTTCTGATATTATATGTTCTTCACAGGTCATGAATGTGCTCCGGCTTAGGGAGATTCCCCACAGGCACATCTTGAAGAGGTGGAGCATACATGGCAGAGATAATTTGCCGGATCATCTCAAACATTACCAACAGGACATGGGCCCGCCGGACGCACCCACTTATAGACATTCTGCTTTGTACATCACTGCCCTGGAGGTGGTTAAAATGGGCGACATAAACCAAGAAGCATGCAAATTCATGTTGGATGGATTGGTGGATCTTAGGGAGAGAGGAGCTGAGATTAGCGCACCAAATGATGGCCTAGGCATCGTTGAGCAGCAGGTCTCGAACAATGGAGTTGCGGGTGGTTGCAGCAAGAAAACCAAGACTTGTAAGGCGGCGTGCTCTGTAAGAAGTGTTGAAGGGAATCACATAACGGCCATAGGAGAAACATCGGTGTCGGTTCATCCACCAGCAAACCAAGGCGAGGGGGCACCGACGTCCAAAGACATGGCATCAGAAGGATCCTGTCCAAATGCAGATAGCTACAATTCAGACTTTTCTGAGGCTGCATCCAGGTTTACTGTCAATCTGGATGAGAGTCTGCTTGCACCAGAAAGGAAAAAGAAACGTGGCCGGCCAACAACAAGCAGGGACAAGGCTCCATATGAGAAGGGAAGCAACAAAAGATCAAGGTTTTGTTCAATCTGTAGGGGCAAAGGCCACAAGTCAAGCACCTGCCCCGACCGTGGTGACGCCCCTAGAAAAGAAAGGAAAGTGGGCACATGCAGCAAGTGTGGAGTGCCTGGGCATAGGAAAACAACATGCAGCAAGCCGCTCTTGTCCTCGATGGCCGGTGTTCCTCCATCTCATTAGTTTTTCCAAAATGTTTGTCTGAACTTCTCGTCCCCTGTATTTGGCTATTGTATTAATAAAAGTTCTCGAACGTTGTTGACTTCAAAATGCATCTCGGTAGGTGCCATGTTTTTCTGTACGGTCACCCATCATCCAACTGGAGCACATTGTTTTGCCACAAGGTTGGTTGTGTCCATGCGTGTCTGGCTAGAGCACGTCTGTAACCTGGTGCGCCATGGGTAAATTTGAAAATGGCGTTTAAGCCCGCGTCAGGTCGCGGAGGTAAATGAAGCATTCAAGCTTACAGCTATGTGGGGTCTGCAGATTTCAAAATTCAAACATATCCGCCCGCGCCTAGAGCGGGGGCTATATAAACACCTCGTGCATGTGCTAGATGGGCACAGCAAGCATCATGTCGAGCTCGTCTTCAGCTGGCTCATACTCAGGAGGCAGCACAGAAACAATTCAGGTGCTCGTTCGCCTCTTCTTTGTTTCTTTCAGCGCGCACGTTTTGTTCCCCCTCCTCATGCATTACGTTTTTTATGTATACAGCACGAGGTGCGTGCAGTTAGTACAGAAGGGCAGTTGGGGAGACAAGGTGTTGCTCAACCTCAGAACGATGTAAGCTTTTTCCGATGGTTGCATTCTCAGTGAACACGATGCTGGCTTTCATGGAGTCTTACAGTTGGGATGCACAAACTCTATGATTTCAGGGTAGCGTGCGTGCGGCAGATATCGGAGGTGAGAATGAAGAATGCGTGGCAGCCAATGCATCCCTGGATGCAGAAGTTTATGATTTAACAGAAGGGTCGGGCGAGAACGACCCTCATGAGTCTACAGAGCTGGCGCAAGAGATAAAACCTGAACCTGCTGGGGATCGACTATTTCACGCTGTAGTATACAGGTGGGCGTGGGCTTCATGGGAAGACGACGACGAGGTCGACAGCATTGCATGTAAAAGGCCCAAACTGTATTGATGCCCAATGGGCCAGCTGTGGTAACCGGTTCGCGTGCGCCCAGGTGTATGACGCTTGTACGACTCATGAATAAAAAATGTTCGACGGCGCAAAAATTCTTTTCTTGCCTATGGTTTTATGAACACAGTGAATGCATCGTACAGGCCTACCGTCTGATCCTAGGATTTAGGGTTTGAAAAAAAATGTAAACAGGCTGTCAGTATATCCGTTGGGTGTGTGTAAAAGACGGTGTGATATTGCAAAAGGCAAAAAAATAAAAACTGCATTATAGACAACACACAAAAAGTTGGAAATGAAATGGCGTCGTTCGTTAAATAAAAGTTGTAATGAATGGTGTCGGTTCGTTTTAAAGAAAAGTCGGAATGAATAGCGCCGTTATGTTTGTAGCTTTCAACATAAAAGAAAACCTAATTTGAAAGATCTATTAATTCTGGGGGAAAGACAAACCCTGGTGATGCACGTTAGGCGTAAATTAGCCAGGGCGAGTTTTCCGCAAAGAAGAAATGACTACACCCACCTTTTGCGTTGGTTTCGAAAAGGAAGGGGAGAACCTAAATCGAATAATCCATATGTCGCTCTTCAATGAATCGACAAGAAAATTCCGCGTAGGAGTGGGTGCACGTCAAGATAGAAAAGGAGAACATAATTTGAACAGTCCATTCCTTCTGGGAAAAAGCCGATCCATGGTCACCCACGTGAAGCAGAAAAAATGCGCTGGTGAGATTTTCCGAAACACGAACAAATGTGTGTTCCCACACATGACTTGCACTCGTGAAAAACCTAAAGTCGAATAGTTCATTTGTCGCTCTTCAGCGAATCCACAATAAGTTCTATTAGGCACAAAACAGCCGCATAGGAGTGGGTGTATTCTAACCACATGCAATTCTCGGAGGCTCAAAGGCGACATTTTCAGTTCTCGGTGTAAAAAAAGAAAGCCCGAGCCTACCACAATGTTTACGAGAGGGCTTGTCCTTTTTTTCGGACAATAGGTTTGAATCTAAACTGCCCGCATGTTTTATGAATGCTAGCGTGGGGCATTTTATTTGATATGGCAGTTGACACAACCGCCACCCGCGAGAGTGTCGACGGCCGATCATCAGACACGAATCTCAGCGAGACGAGAAATCGATGATACGACCGGGGCACGTACACCACCACCCTCCGCCCC